>NC_142591.1:57948234-58000734 GCF_965207765.1 Zootoca vivipara
TCTACTTTCCCTTTTAATTTTTTCCCCTGTAGTAAATAATGAGCTGCCACCTGAAATCCGGCTTGCCAGTGGTCAGCTAATGGGTGATGACCTGTCCCTCCTTACTGCAGGAGAGCTGTCACCTTATATCAGTGACCCAGCGCTGAAGCTATTCCAGTGTGCTGTTTGCAACAAATTCACCTCTGACAGCCTGGAGGCCCTAAGTGTGCATGTGAGCAATGAACGTTCTCTCCCTGAAGAGGAGTGGAGGGCTGTAATTGGAGACATCTACCAATGCAAGCTCTGTAACTACAACACGCAGCTCAAAGCAAACTTCCAGCTTCACTGCAAGACTGACAAACACATGCAAAAATATCAACTGGTGGCTCACATTAAAGAAGGAGGCAAAACTAACGAGTGGAGGCTGAAGTGCATTGCCATTGGCAACCCAGTTCACCTAAAATGTAATGCCTGTGACTACTACACCAACAGCGTGGATAAATTGCGCTTACATACCACCAATCACAGACACGAGGCAGCCCTGAAACTTTACAAGGTAAGCACCCACCAGCAATTTAAGTTGGCTTAAAATAGGAAGCGTCCCTTAACTCTTGAAATGTTAACAGAACGGTGTTTTTGAGTGATGTGCAAATTAGAGGCTTATTGAACATACTCTTAATAAAGCAACAAAAATCAGACTTCTGAGCTAGAAGCGCTGCACCTGGAAAGTGTTATATATCTTATAGCTCATTTAGCTTTCCCTTTATTTGAACCTTTATATATATATATCACTGTCAGCACAGTCCTATATGTATGTTTACTCAGGTGCAAGTCCCATTGAGTTAGATGGAGTTTCGTCTCAAGTTAATGGGCATTGGATGCAGCCTAACGTCTTAAACTTAAATTTATATTTCTTGTGTTGCAAATGGCTAAATGAGTTTTTATTCTAAATTATATAATAGCCTTTGTTAGCTAGCTGTTAACGATGAATTTTTTTGTGTATTTTATGTGATACTTGCATATCTTGTATAGGAAAGGAAATGGCTCCTAGCATTGAGGATGTTTAAATGATCCCAACCCAAAATGTGCCACATACTTGTACCACAATATTACTATGAGTATTCAGAAGCAAACTCTTGCTATCCCTTTGCCTACCTTTGCTTTTGATTAGTCAATAATCATTTTTTTACGAAAATGAAAGGGTGTGGTGCACATAAATATTAGTGTAATGGCAAATACACTTTTTTCTGGCCTGGGGAAAAACTATACTATGTGTGGGAGTGGCACATATCATTTATTACCGATCATGCCATGACTTTTTTCAAGCGCCCCAATTACTGGATTTTGGTTTTTTTGTTTGTTTGCTGGATTGTCCTGTTGGGCTTGGTTTAGGTATAAAGTGTTGTACATTTATTTATGGCTTTCAGATATCAAGCACTATTTTGTTTGAGTCCCCCCCCCCAAGGATGTTACCATTTGTCAGTGTATTTTAAATATAGTGAGAAAATCCACGTGGTAAGTGCAACATACATACACTAGAGCTTGCCTTTAACTTAATTATGAATAATAAGTATGATTTTTCAAAAATGCTGTTATAAAATTTGCATACATATAAATAAATAAGTAAATGAATCAGCAGTTTTATGGGCAAATAATTATTAAGCTAATGAATGTTCTATAGTTGGTTGTGTATAAACCGCTTTGTTGAAACAGATGGCAGACATGTAGCGGAAAATAATATACTCCATTTGTATCCTGCAGACAGCAAATGAAGGGGATGTAAATACTACAGATTCAAATCCATATCTACTTTAGAATGTAGAGGTATCTATCTACTTCTGTGTTTGGATACCAAATGAAAGTCTGTTCATACAGGACACTGATAACCAAACTCAAATGCATTCACATATCTTCCTTAGTACCTAAAAGGAATGGATTAGTATTTAAAGGCACAGGGTTGTATACAATTAACTGCTAATCAGACTAGACCTATTGAAATCAATATACCTAGGTAGTCATGCCCATTGATTTCACTGGGTCTGCTGTAAGTAGGAGTTGGTTGACAACAACCCGGAGCAAAGAAGCTGAGGAAAAACCTTTCAAGGTGAGGAAATTGTGCTGGTGGTTGTGAACCAGATACAGAGCAAGCTGCACTCCCCACTTTATAGGAGACTTTTCTGACCATACTTGGCTTTCAGCGTTTCACTTTCAGACATTAGCACATTAGCCTAAGCTGACCTTAACAAGCTTGACCTGATTCATCCACGATTAAATTCATCTCCTTGCTAGCAGATTGCTGAAAGTGTTATCTACTACCACTTTAAGGTAGAATAAAAGTCTAAATTTGA
Source organism: Zootoca vivipara (assembly GCF_965207765.1). NCBI lineage: Eukaryota > Metazoa > Chordata > Lepidosauria > Squamata > Lacertidae > Zootoca > Zootoca vivipara. Next base: position 57,950,562 of record NC_142591.1, read on the forward strand.
ATTTTGCACAGGAAAAAAAAAATCACTGTATGGAACACGAATTGATCAAACTTGCCCACCAAAACAGAGCTTTATAGACCTCTGGCCTTTAAAAATCTCCAAAACAAACTCCTGGTGTAATATGCTATGTCTGCTGTTGCTTTAAGCTGTTTTCCTCCAGCATATCTCACTTTTAGTATTGGAGCTGGGTTGGGGGGCAGGCAGAATTATGTAAAGCAGTAGTGTAGAGTACAGCTTATTTTCCATGCAAATGTTTTTCTCCTTCTGTAAAGTGCAGACCCCCCCCTACCCTTGTATGTATCTATCATTTGTATATCAACGGCACAGATAGTATTTAAATAGTTGAGTAAGGTGTTTCCATTTACTTTATCCTGTTTAGAAGCCCAGGAAAACAGTGATCTCTGTAAAGCACATGCTCTTGCAGCAATTCTAAGTAGACCATTTTGTAGCTTTAGGAAACTATAGAATCCCACAATATGGTTATCTTCCTGCTATGCAATCCTCTCATGAGATCTAATTACAATACCAGTACTCTGGAGAAGACAGAGAAAATAGAACAAGCTGGGCCTGCAAAAAAGTTTCAATATGATTTGTACCTGTTGGAGTTCCAGTCAGCTAGCTATGCCCCATTTCACTGTTTTATCTCCTTTCCTTCCTCCCCATTTTCTGATTTATCTCCAAATGTCAGCCAGCATTCTGTGCCAACTGAACATGGCCAGCCTTCATTGGGATCGGCAGTCCCTGTCCCGCCCCTGCCCCCAGTTGGGCATTTCACCCCTCAAAGTTATTTTGTACTTTTGCAAATCTTGGGATTCCCCCAAGACTGCAAATACTTCCCTCTTGTCCACGGATGGTGCTGTTTTGGCTAAATAGGAATCCACACTAGGAGAATAGTCCATTAAATGGTGTGAGAGCAATGCCTGGAGTAGGTTTGGAGGAAGAGGCTATTCCCCTTTGTTGAAAGGAGCTTGGCTTACACTTAACTGGTAAGGAGGAGGGAAATGTTCACCCTCTGAGGTTCAAAGAAAATAAATGACAAGTATAACAAATGGCATAGGCTCGGCTTAGGAAATGTGGTATCGTAGACACCAGTCAGTCATTTCTAGAGTTGCCAAATCACAATTACAAAGCTTTGCTAATTCCATTAAATATTCCACGTGTCACAGATGGGGTGTTGGCTACTCCCGAGTAAGCACTCCACACATCCTCTGGATTTTCATAGTTTTATTGTGCATGCTATATACAGTGGTGAGATGTCTCAAATCATGTCTGCTCTGCATGGGGCAGAAGCCCACAATGGCGTCTCGTGGGCTCTGACCCCCCTTTTAAGACTCCAAACGCCCCTCCTCCTTGCTCTATGGGTCCTCCGTGGTCCCAAACCAGGCTCCTGAGGTGCCGTTCCCTCTCCTCCCTCCTTTCCAGCCCCTGCTGAAGCTAGCTCCTCCCCTGCTTCCCTGCTACCAACCTGGAGCTGAGCCACCAGGACTCTGCAGAGCCCTGGACCCGTCTTAACCCTTCCTGTTCCTGATTTGAACTCCCAGACTTGCTGCTGCTCTCCCATCTGATGGAAGTAAGCAGAGTGGGCTGCTCTCTGCAAGCCCTCTCTCTTACATCCACCCCCCCTCCAGGCTCCCCCCCCTTTCTGAGGCCTGGTTTGCCTGGTCTGATGTCTGTAAAGAGGGCTGGAAGCCTGACAGGTCTTCCTCCTCTGTAGTGTGTGTAAAATCCTGTTCCCAGTCGGTGCTGGGTGGCTGGTCCGTGTAGTTCCTTCCGTTGTCATCCTCCTCCTCCCTCTGGAAAATTGCTTCCGATTCCCGGAGGGCTCCTTGGGTCTGCGTCTCCCCTGCTCCCCACCTGGGATCGCCCTCCCCCTCTGTGTTCCCTGTGCTACTGACGTGTGGTGGTTTGGGTCTGTGGGAGAAAGGAGCGTGCAGTTCCAGTGTGCGGTCCTCCCCTTGCATGGTGTGCGTGGTTGCCTCCGCGTTTTGGGAAGCAGGAGTGCCCTGCCTGGCCATCAGACATTTTAACCCCCCCTCCCCCCACCGGGAGCCCGGGCTCGCTGTGGCACTGTAGACCTCCTCCTCTTCCTTTCTTTCTGGAACCTCTTGGCTGCCTTCTCCCTCCACCCTTCTGTCTAGTGTCTTTTGTGTGATTTCCTCCCCCTCCCTCCTGTCAGCGTCTTGTGTTGGATGTGTGTCACGTCCTCTGAACCTTGGGCTTTCCCTAAAGTGTGAGAGCAAAGACCTGTGACCCACGGGATGGACCTTTCTCGCTGTAGGTACTTCCCCCCTGAAGGTGACAGGGTTGATCTGTGTCAGAACCTTGAAGGGCCCCAGCCTTCTGGGTGCCAGCTTCTTCCCCCTTCCCCCCATGGGAAGGCCTTCTGACCACAGCCAGACCCTGTCCCCTCCGTGGAAGACCTTCTCCAGTCCCCCGTGATGGTCTGCCCCCTCCTTGTAAGCCTCATTGCTCCTTGCCACGTCTCCATCCAGTTGTTGGTGTACTGTCTCCCTCCTCTCACCCCATGCCTCAATAGGTGGTCCCCCAATCTCCCCCTCCCCCTGCTCTGGGAAGGCTCTGGGGTTTCGCCCAAGACTGGCCTTACTGGGTGTGAGCCTCGTGAAGACATGTACTGCATGCCCCTCCGTGGGGTTGTCATGATATTGCCTGAGAATCTTCCCTCTGAGGGAGTCCTGGGGCATATACCGGGCATCATTGCTAAAGAGTAACCCCTCTTTCTCTGCAAGCCCTTCCCCTGCCCCTTCTCCCTCCCTCAAGTCCCTCCGTATGTTCTGGGTAAAAGTGTCCTCTTTGGTGAGTTGGCTCAGTTTCTCTTCCTGCATCCCTGCCTCGGCGTCGTTCCATCCGCCTGGGGAGCTGATGTGGTGCGATCCTGAGGATTCTCCTTCTTTCCTGCAGTGCTCCTTGCCGTCTGCATCTCCAAAGGTGAGATCTCCCCGGCGCTGGCTGCCCACAGGGTCATTGTCCATTAAGTCCAAAGCTAGCACTTCTGCGTGCTTGTTCACTGTCATCTTCCGAGAGGGGGTCTGTTGCGTGACCTCACCCTCCTGCAATTCCCTGCCGTCTATGGCCGAGACGCTCATGGGAAGCTTCCTTGGGAAAAGGGGAATCTGATTCTGCCTAGCAAAGTCCACCGATAGGAAATCATTGCTGCTGCCCCTGCAGAGAAGCCCGACTGTCTCCTGGGTCTGGCCTCTTGGCAGCTGCAGACTTACTTCCATCTCTTTGTCGTGCTGTGGGGTGTTACAGGAGGGCTCAGTTGTTGGTGCTCTGCCTGGCCCCTCCCCTCCTGATCTGGCATCCAGGCTTGTGTCTGTGCCTGCCTGCTCTCGCCATTCCTTCCTCTGGGGGCAGTGTTCCACCCAGTGGCTGGGTGCATTGTAAAGGCATCTCCCGCCTTTCTCTTCCCTCTGTTTTCCCGCGTCAGCGTTTGAAAGTACCCGCGCGCGGGCTTTGTCCCTCTGCATCACATCTGGCTGGAGGGGTCTGTGCTGAGCTGTAGCTGCCTTCCAGGGACTGTATGGGAGCTTGTGGCCGCTGCCTTTCCCCTCCGTCTGTCCCCTCTGCCCGGACTCGCCTCTCAGCCTCCTGCACTTCCACGCCACCATGCCTCTCAGCCTTAGAGCCAGCTTGTGCTGAGGGTCGCCCTACAAAGTGCTGGCCCGTCCCGAGTGTCCTCTCTGCTTGTCCAGCCTCCACTCCGGCTTGGCTGTGTTCAGAGCTGCTCGGTTCACTAAGCCTGGCTTCCCCTGTGCCCGGGTGCCTACCTGGTGCTTGAGCCGTTCCATAGTTGCAGGGTGCTGGCTGCAGCTTGCTCTCTGCTACACCCCTCACGCATGCCAATCCTCCCTTGGCATCTCTCTCTTCTGCTTTAGATGCTGCCAACTTCATGCCGGCTGCTACATTTGCAGCCCTCTTCCCTCGGGGTAGCCATCAAAAGATTGTGGGCTTGCTGTCACAGATGGGGTGTTGGCTACTCCCGAGTAAGCACTCCACACATCCTCTGGATTTTCATAGTTTTATTGTGCATGCTATATACAGTGGTGAGATGTCTCAAATCATGTCTGCTCTGCATGGGGCAGAAGCCCACAATGGCGTCTCGTGGGCTCTGACCCCCCTTTTAAGACTCCAAACGCCCCTCCTCCTTGCTCTATGGGTCCTCCGTGGTCCCAAACCAGGCTCCTGAGGTGCCGTTCCCTCTCCTCCCTCCTTTCCAGCCCCTGCTGAAGCTAGCTCCTCCCCTGCTTCCCTGCTACCAACCTGGAGCTGAGCCACCAGGACTCTGCAGAGCCCTGGACCCGTCTTAACCCTTCCTGTTCCTGATTTGAACTCCCAGACTTGCTGCTGCTCTCCCATCTGATGGAAGTAAGCAGAGTGGGCTGCTCTCTGCAAGCCCTCTCTCTTACACCACGTCAGTGGGAGAGCATGCTGTGTTTTGTGTTTCCCGCCCCATTTTTTCATTAATTCCTTCATTCACTCTCCTTTTCTGGCTGCTGTAAAAAGTAGGCTCTAGTTTTCTCTTCAACTCACTGGGTCAGTTCGGTGAACAAAGAGAAAAATGGAGGAAAGGAGAAATAGCCAGGTGGCTGTGTACTTTTTCGCTCCCTCAGAATGTTTTGAATGCACATGAAGTATCCCTGGGTTGAACTCTAGCCAGTACCCATGATGCTGTAGGCCAGAAAGCAGCAATGACCACAACAGAAAAGCTTAGTGGGAATCCCATTTTTTTCATTCACAAAATATTGAATGATATCACTGTTAGTCATACTCTGAGTAGACCCACTGAAATCAATGTACTGAAGTACATTAATTTTAATGGGTTTATTCTGAGTATTTCTTGCTTGGATATCATCCACTGTGACTTTAATAAGAGGAAAATGCCACATAAATGCCTTCTTGAGGCAAAATGTCTGGACTCCTTGCAACAGCTGCAATGTTAATAACTTCGGTGCTTTGGAAAAAGATGTTGCATGCATCACAACAGCAGTACTAAAATTGGTTGTCTGTGTATAAGCCCTCTTGTAAGATGTGAAAGCTACTAATGTATTAAAACCGCAGCCCTTGCCCACTGAATTCATGAAGCAATTTGTGTAATTAGTTGCCTAATGTGACAAAGCAATGCTGCTTTATGAGAACAATTAACTTACAATCCTAGGAACACTTAATTGGAAGTAGGTTTGCATTGCAATCAGTAAGGCTTACTTCAAATTAATACATTGAGGTTTAGGGTGATATACATATTTGGGTGCTAGCAAAATTATTTTTGCAATTATGAGAACAAATAATAAAGTTGGACTGCTTCAGTTATTTGTGGTTTAATGGCAAGCATAAGTTTTATTGAGTATTTATATAGTCATTTAAAATGTTAAGGACACCTGGCAGCAGCAGTTAGGAGAGGTTAAATGTATAAAATATACTTTTCTTTTTGCTTTATTGACAAACTATTGATTCATACACTATTCATGTTATGATTGTCAGCTCAACTTGAATAGATCACTTCACCTCTCATTCTCAGACAACAGGAAAGTTAGATGACCTATTTCCAGTTTAAGAAGGTTAAAGGTTAGCTCAAAAGCATCATCTGCCTAACTGCTTAGTTTTAAACTGATCAATTTAATGAAAATCTGTTTTACAGATGGTGTTTTAATGTCTTTGGCAGGATTTGGGCAGCTTTAACATTAGATGTACGCTAGTAAACATTATTTTTTATTTGACCAGAGCAACACCTTTTCTTTTATGTTTTATAGTAGAAAACATGTGGGATATGGTATTTTGGCAGAAGACCCAAAGCAAAAAGTGTTGATGATCTTTCCATATGGATTCCACAACAGAATATATTTATGTCTGTTGCTCAAACAAAGCTATATTCATGGCTAAGCAGACTGTTTTACTCTGAATCCTTAAAAAGAAATTCAGTCAGAATTGTATTTGGAAAATGTGTGCTTCCCATTTGCATACGATTAGAACACAAGCATTTAAAACTATAATCAAGACTGTTCCTTATGCATATGTAAGTATGCACTTTGTGTTTATAGCTGAGGTGACCAAACTGTGGTTTGTAAGCTAAATGTAGTTCCTGGCAGTTCAAATGTAAGGAGCTGCACTTACTCGACCAAGCAGTACAAAAATGCAAATAGTTGTGAAGGACCTTATTTGTAGCCTACTGCAAAACTATGTGACTTCCATGTGGCATTATCCACTTGCACAAAAGCAGGAATGAATACTGTCCACATATTCCCTGTGGGCAACTTCAAATTTCAGCCAAATGTCATGTATAGCTTTTTAATAGTTTTTGAGCAGCATTTTGTTTGTTTGTTTGTAAATAGTGCGTATTTAGGGAAACCATAAGGGGGGAACAGAACTTTGTGATGGGGGAAATGGGGTGAGTTGAGTCCCCCCACTTTACCCATGAACACCATTGTGCCAATACAACGCTGTATTTGTGTTTTTGACTTGTGAGTATAATGTGGTTTTGTTACAGAATGTAGTATAGTTCTTCAGCTCAGAGAATTTGGGTCCTATATGCCCTTTGGAAATATAGGGTAAAATCCAATGCGGTAGTTTTCTTATTAAATAACATGATTCAGCAGATGCATCCACTAAGATAAAGGGTGTGTGTGTGATTTTCTCTGATTCTCACTTCCTCATGTAACCCCTCTGCTACTGCCAGTGCTGTTCTGGAATAGATTTGGAGGGAAGACATAGTGGCTGAAACAGGAAGGGGGAATCAATGAAAATTTCATCCTCTTCACCTACTCATCTCAGTCAATGCCTCTATTGGATAATGTACTGGGAAACTTAACATTCTCATATTCTCAAACTTACTGTACAAATTTTGCTATGGTGCAGAAGAATATGCAATGTGTGCATCAAAAATAATTGCAGTGACTTAAGGTGTTCACTGAGTATATTTTAAAACATGTGTACATAGTACACAGTACCACAAATACATCAGGCAACAGACCAAAATAACAACATGTATCTGAAGGAAGATCCTCAAAATTGCTTTTGTGTACATTGTATCAAGTACAACTTATATGTAAAGTGGTAGTTTGGGTGTGCTAAATTCATTTCCTATGCTACCTTTAGGGACACGGGTGGCACTGTGGTATAAACCACTGTGCCTAGGGATTGCCAATCGGAAGGTTGGCAGTTCGAATCCCCGATGGGGTGAGCTTCTGTTGTTCAGTCCCAACTCCTGCCCACCTAGCAGTTTGAAAGCACATCAAGTGCAAGTAGATAAATAGGTACCGCTCTGGCGGGAAGGTAAACAGCGTTTCTGTGCGCTTTTCTGGTTCGCCAGAAGCAGCTTAGTCATGCTGGCTGCATGACCGCTCCCTCGGCTAGTAAAGCGAGATGAGCGCCGCAACCCCATAGTTGTCCGCGACTGGACTTAACGGTCAGGGGTCCCTTTACCTTTACCTGTGCTACCTTTAAACTGGAGATCTAGTGATCTATATGCCATGTACTGGAGATTTACTCTCTCCATTGAGACTTATGTAGAGATCTGGGAAAAAAACACATTGCAATGAACACTATTAGCATAACAGCAGTGCTTGGCGGAGTCCATCTTTTTATAACTGGACCCCTTTTCAGTGACATTTTAGAATCTGATTTTATATATTTGGTTCACTTTTTTTAGTTAAATGCAGAATAACTTTTTGCGTAAGAATTCTAAAGCAAGATTCCCCTGGGTGTTCCTGACTCTGATGTGTTTATTTTCATAAAAGGTTCACTATGGTCCTTTATTTTGTCAACAAATGACTGCTAGCAGCATTTGAAATAGCCCAGTGAAACTAAATTATCATGAATATATAACATTGCATTCAGAAAGGCTAGAAGAACAAATGGAGCATTGACTATATTTTATAGGATAGATTTATAGCCTGTCCTTGGGTCACTTAGGGCCAAGAATTTTCACGGTCAGCTGGTTGGGCCTGCTGGCGAGCATCCTCAGCAGGAAATGTAAATACCATATAGCACCTGCTCTTCAGCTGGGCGGCTAGCACTCTTCTGCTTTTGGAAGGGAAGTATCTACCACCTCAAGTCTGGTCCAAAGTAGAAAGCTTAATTATACTGGTCTTGCTCTGCATCTGTCATCAGTGAAGCAGAGTAGTCTGTCTGGATTCTCTAATGCTGTTTGCATATTCGGATTTTAACTCGGCCAGAGATATTGAATGCATTGCTTGTGTCTCCTTGTTTATGAATGAGACAACTGGGATTTAGGTAACTTCAAGAGTACTATTTCCCCAATGAACATTGCTAGTGTTTTCCTCATTATTCTTGTTATGGATGAAAGCATCAGTGTTAAAAATTAAAAATTGTATTTGGGAGAGTAGGTATGAAATAACAAAGGAAGGGGGAGAGAGAAATCCATCTGCAACACAAGCTACATTTGTTTGCTATATTTTGTTTAGCATGCAATGATGATACTTTGATCAGTGTAGAATTAACACAGTTCCATAATTTAAATTTCAATAGTCTTCTCCTAAGTTTCCAATTTAAAATCAAATATCCCAGATATGTGCCATTCCAATTATTGAACTGTCATTGTCCCAGTATGATAGTAAAAGAGGTTGTGAGATTGTGCTGTGCTTATTTGCATAAAAGTCATTGTGCAAAAAGAAATTGGAATGTTTCGGTACATTCGAGAGTCAAAACATGGTTTCCTTAATCTTACTATAGTCATTTGTTTAGATAAAGAAAGCTGTTTGGATAGATAAATAAAAGTTATTATTTTCTTGCTCTTAAACATAGTTGTCACTGAAAAATATTTCATTTTTTAATGGTGGTTTAACATTTGTGGTCATTTCAGGGTTGAAATATCTGAAATTAAATTCCCATGGCTGTTTATGTGTGTCAAGTAATTTGAATTATGCTATTATATTAACATGTATAATGATAAGGGAAGTGTTAAGAAACCATTTTTGTATCAGCCTATTAAAATATAAGTATACTTCATGTCTACATAAATGCATGTGTGTGCTAATGAACACATGGTGGGGTAATAATTTTAAATGGTTCCTTTTTGCTTCTAGTTTAGTGGGAATAACAACTTGTAAATAACCCACACTTTATAATTCTGTTTGAACATCATATATTTTTAGTCAGGCCTTTCTGTCATGTTGAGGATGCATACCGTACTATGACAATCACTTTAAAAATACTTATTTTCAGTACTTTAAAAATAAATCTGCAGTTTTCTCTCAAATTATGATTAAAAAATTGGATCGAAATACAGGGTTTTTTTTGCAAATGCAAAAATGTATTTGATATCACATTTAGAGCTATGTTCTAAAGGCTAGATAAGAACCTATGGTTTGGAAGTTGGATCCAGCCCCTGAACTTTGAAGGTGTGGACTGGGATGGCAAACAACCAACTGAATCTGCTTTCACCTTCAAAGACATGAATCAGATGTCTCACACCCAGCCAATCAGCAGCTTCATAGCTCTCCCTTATCATGTAGGAGGCTGCCCAGCAATGGGAAGCCTCCCGCCTGAGGGGGGACAACTTTAAATGCATGGTTCAGGCATGCTCAGAAGTGAAATCATAGGCTGGGTTGAAAGCCAGCAAGCCCAATCTGCATCTTCACAGCTCTCATAAGGTACTGGACAGCTTTCCACCCTGATGAGGGATGCCTTTGGAAATGTGGATTGGGCTGACTGTCAGCTGGCCTGATGCAGGCCTTCAGAGGTGAAAGTGCAGAGTATGTCAGTTGTCAACTGGCCTGGTCCACATTGTCAAACCCTTTTGAGGCACAGTAGGTGTTTTTTACTTGCATGTGACCACTAATTAATGTTTTCTGTGGGTACCACCCCTGCTCTAAAACATTTTAGCTTAGTTCTCCCTTGCACTCTATGTTCCTCACACAGCCACTAATGCACTAAGCCACAGTATCCACTGATTTCCATTTCTCTATTTGAATGGCTTTCTACGGAATAAGGAGGCTGTTCCCTTTTAGCTGTAATCTCGTGGTGCCCTACAATGTTTCTTGTGTTTCCCAGGGAGGTGCTTTATCTGTGAATCCTTGCCCTATATGGGAGTAAATGGAATGCCTTTTCTGATATGTGAGAGGAGTAAAAATTATGACACTTTTTTCATACCAAATTGTACGGCTAAGTGGTGATTATCAAAATGTGCAGGAATGCTGTCCTGTCTGTATAAGATCAGTGTATATATGCACCATTACATTCACAATAAATATCGTACACAGATTTCTACATTTTCTGAATTGTATGTACATATAGCTACATAGTGCTATTTTCATGAGAATCTCTAACAAGATAACAGACTTTTCCAGAGGAAAAAAATCCTTTCCTAGTTGACAAAGGTGATCAAATTATTAGAACCATGGTAAAGCTGCATGGGCTAAATGAAAATGTGGATTTGTTCCGAAACCTTAAAGTTCCTCATTATGTGTTCAGTTTGTAGGTACATACAGTATGTATTTTGGCCAGGGGGGTGCCTCTTTGTAATAAAAAGGAATAGCATTCCCAAGTTTGCTTGCTTTGTGTAAACTTACACTGAATTATGCATGTATTGCAGACAGTGATGCTTTGCTGGATGAACTGTTAATGACACAGTTATTGTGAACGTTATTCTTAATCAAAGAATGTACTGCAAATACATAAGCAGCCTTCTTTCTTAATGTCAGAACTGGAGGTTGTAAGTTACTTTTCCTTTTCCTTTTCCTTTTCCTTCTTCAGTCTCTTGGGAATGGCACATCACATAGTGAAATAGTGTTTGTTTGACCTCCCCTTCCCAAATACAGGGGCACGTTTATATTAACAGTAAAGTTCACAGAACTTCTCCTAGTGGAGTACCAAAAACAAGCATGTCATGGAAATGACCTTCTTGGTCTCCAGAGAAATGGAGTTAACCCTCATGTGCTATATAGTCTTCAGATATAGTCTTCATCTAACATGGTCCCAGAGGAAACTGCAAGTGCTTGTGGGAGCAAAGGTATTACTATAAACTTTAGTTTTTAAAAGCAGAGGATGTTGAAATAATTGGAAATGGATATAGAGTGAAGCAAATCCACAAGAGCAAATCATAACAGCAAAAACCAAATTGAAGAAACAGTTTAAATTAAGTGTATTGTTCCTCCCTCTAATCAAGTTTTTATTGTCTTGCATGAGAGAACTAAACTATTTATAGCTTCTACTGTTTGACCCAGCTTCAGTGTATTGCCTCATACTGAAAGAACTTTGCTTGCTCTTGAAACTCAAGAAATTGTTTTAAGGTTGACCAGTTATGTAGTTAAAAGGGACCCAGGTGGCACTGTGGTTAAACCACTGAGCCTAGGGCTTGCTGATCAGAAGGTCGGCGGTTCGAATCCCTGTGACGGGGTGAGCTCCTGTCGCTCGGTCCCTGCTCTTGCCAACCTAGCAGTTTGAAAGCACGTCAAAATGCAAGTAGATAAATAGGAACCGCTACAGCGGGAAGGTAAACGGCGTTTCCATGTGCTGCTCTGGTTTTCCAGAAGCGGCTTTGTCATGCTGGCCACATGACCTGGAAGCTGTACGCCGGCTCCCTTGGCCAATAATGCGAGATGAGCGCGCAACCCCAGAGTCGGTCACAACTGGACCTAATGGTCAGGGGTCCCTTTACCTAGTTATGTAGTTACCCTCTTAATCCCAGGCACTAGTCACTGCCTTCTCAAAGGTATCCAGACTCACCACAGGGTGAACAGCTTCCCTAAATGGATAATATACTTAACATATCCCAACATTTCTCTTTGATTTGAATGTCAAAACCAACTGAGTGAAACACCTTTTCTATATTAAAAGTTAAGAGTATGTCAACCTAGTTGACATACTAAGGCCATATCCTCAAACCATTTTGTCTAGACTACCACAACTGATCTTAACGTTAATAATGGTCCCTCCATTATTATTATTTTTTAAAATGAATTTAAGACTAAAAAGTTCCGGTTCAACTATGGGAAGAGGTAAAGGATCAGAGTATACCTGAAAGAGATGAATGATTTCATCAGATTTAATAAAAAAGTTACTGAAGAATGAGCTCATTGTTGACAGTCAATGCTGGCTGTCCCATGGTAAAACTTCAGTAGTCAGCCCTGCTGCAGAGGCACTATAAAGAAAATACAGGAAAATCTTCCATACTATGTATTACTCACCAAGCCTAAGCTGAAATACTGTATTCAGTGTGTGCAACCACACTTTAAGAGGTATGCAAAGTGGAATATTTTCTTTAATTTTTTTGAGGAAATCAACAAAATCTAACTAAGAATTGTTGTATTTTCACATATATTTCATGAAACAATATCATATTGTATAAATTTTTTAAAGAATTTCTGTTTTGCACAACTGGTGGTATATTTCTAATGTGGCACACAGTAGTGGACAAATTACCCAAAGCTGAATTAGATAAACATCATAGGAATGGTTCAGTTGTAATTTTACAGTAAGGGATTCCCTTAACCTCTAGAATTCTGTGCTTTCATAGTATGCATATAGAATGATAGCACCCTCTTTCAGCTTCAGTTTCAACTTGAGCTTTAGAAACGAAAGCAAGAGAAAACCTGCAGTCTCTCTCTGTGTGTGTGTGTATGGTATAAGTGCCAATTTTCACAACACAGTCAATCCCCTCATCTGTGACATGGTGGTCTACTTTTTTCTTTTCTTTTAATGTCATGAGTGGGGGGGGGATGCATACAAATGTGTGGGCAGACAGTTGCTTCTTGTCAATTCTAGCATTAGAAATGTAAGGGTGCTTGAGACTTTTTATATTTATGTTGCTTACTTTTTTCTAAAGTTCCCTTTCTTGTCCTATTCACACAACATCTTTGCATGGGCAGGGGAGCGGGTTGTACAGTCTAAACCACTTTACCTCTTGGGCTTGCTGATCGGAAGGTTGGCGGTTCGAATCTGCACGATGGGGTGAGCTCCTGTTGCTCTGTCCCAGCTTCTGCCAGTTCAAAGGCACACCAGTGCAAGTAGATAAATAGGTACAATGTTTCCATGTGCTTTTGTATGTGAAAACTGGTCAACTTGACTCCAGTATTCTTTGTATAATACTGTACCGGTACTAGGACTGCTACAAAATGGGAGGAAAGAAGACCAATTGCTTTAACTTATACATATTGTTGTTACATGTAGAGGAAAGAGCTTCCTTTTTCCACCTAAAATAATGCAGATATTCTTCAGGGGCTATTTCATAAAGAACATCCTTCTTTTTAAATTTTTACCTTCCACCATATTGCCTGTTTATTTAGTTTTCTTGTGGCTCTATAAAGCTCCTTTTGTAGTTGCAACTAACCTAACTTATTTTATGTCATCTACAATCTTTGACACCTCATTGGCTATTGCCTTTTCAGATCATTAATAAATACATTAAGCAAGACTTCTCTTACTATGGAACATTTGGGCAACCCATTCTGATTTTTTTCCATGTTGTACATGGACCATTAATTCCTAATTTGTTTTGTAACTCTTTGTATCATGTCACCAGTTCAGTTTGCATCCCACAAGTTCAGAGTTTCTTAATAGCTTTTTCTGAAGGACATTATCAGATTTTTTAAAAAATGCCTAAACTAACTGCCAGATTAATTTTTGAATTCTTAGGTTAACATTGAAATATTTATAGACTAAAGGTACCAGAATTTTCTCAAGGAAAATGGTTATATGCAAGGAATCTTGATGGTGATGTGAGAAGTCCATACGGTTTTATTTAATCTTAATGCATTCCTGACACTGTCCAGTGTAATGACCACTACTTGCTTTCTCAAACTTGTGACTAATTCACCATTACTGCATAATGGAGTAGTACACTATTGGTAACCTCAGAAGTTAGGATATTAGGATGCCACCCCCGTTAGCAAAAATAAAAGAGGGGAGGAGAAAAATGCACCTTTGTCGGCCACCATTACACTTTGCACCTCTCCTAAATTCAGAACAGAAGGGAGTGCAAGATACCCAGTCCAAGCATCCAATGAAATGCGGTCATGTTTATGGGACGTAATCAGTGTAGGAAAGGGCTGACATAGTGCAAACAGGTTCAGTATGGGGGTCGCAAATAGTCTCTCCTGCATTTTGAATTTTTAAAAAAATCAATTAATAAATTAATTTGGTTTTTCAGATTAAAACTTTACAATCACATTTCCAACATACAACATAAACCCAAGATTCCAAGGAATCTCTTGGACTTCCTCCCTCCCCTTTGTGGCTCCTATTGTTAACCATTTCCTCCTGCATCTTTTATAATAATCCAAATCTTTTATCTCTCCATTGTATCCAGAATTCACCATTAAACTTCAAGTGATATTGCAATCCTACTATTTTAACTGTTTACAATGGTCTTTAAGATAAGTTATAAAGTTCCTTATTAAAATTTTGATCTTCCTGATTTATGATTCTTCCAGACATTTTAGCCATTTTGGCATAATCCATCAACATGATCTGCCATTCTCTGGTATTTTGAATTTTTAAGCAGAGACATTTTGAGAGCACTACAGGGGGGGTGTGCCACATTTGAGAACCTGGTGTGGTCTTAACTGTGAGGCATTTTAAAGTACATTTTAAGGCATTTTTAATGTTACATAGACTTAGGATACAATGTAGGACTGAAAAATTAGGAGCATTTATAGCAGGCAAAGGCAAACTCAGCCCGCCAGATGTTTTGGGACTACAACTCTCATCATTCCTAGCTAACAGGACAGGGATGATGGGAACTGTAGTCCCAAAACATCTGGAGGGCCGAGTTTGCCTATGCCTGATTATAGCATGCATTTGAAAAGGTTAACTAAAGAACAGAGGGAAGGAGTGAAGTCTAGAGATTCAGAAGAATCCTGTTTAATTTTTATTATTTGTGATTTTGTGTGTGAATTAATTAGTAAAATCTAATAAAAATCATTTTCCAAAAAAAAAAGGCTGACAGTGATTGGCCCAAGCTCATTCGGTGAATTTGGTGACCAAGTGGGGATTTGAACCCAGGTTTCTCTGGCCTTTGTCCAACCCACTGATCGCTACACAACTGTACTGTAATGTAGTACTGTAATGTCAAAAGGGAAGACTTCCATTCTGTTCTTCTTCTGATGCATGAGTGAAAGAAACTCATCCTTTTGCCAGTCAGTGATGTGGTCCAGGGCATTTCTTATTAAAGCGGTGTCACTTGTCTGTGATCATTAGCCAGTACACAGAATTCTTGTGGCTTAACTACTATTATTTCTTGGGAGTTTCAAAGTTTTCAAAATTCTAGAATGTTCTATTAATTGGATGATGTTTCAGAATGCAGGTTGTAATTGCAGAGTCTGGCTTTTAGTTTATTTTTAGTATTTCCGCTGATTTCTGGTGCACTCTGTGGGATACTTAGGAAGCAAAGCATTAAAGAGACCTCCTGGAAGAAAGGATGCACAAGTGTCCACAAGGTGGAAAGCTATAATTTGGGTGTCCTTTTTCCATTATAGAAATCACCCCTTTGATGAAAGGGTATTTTTAGAGGTGTTCTTCAGTCATTATTTCACATTCTAAACCGTTTCCAACCGGCACAATATTATTCTCGTCTTACTTCAAATATATTTTAGCTTTAGAATTCAAATTGGGTTGTTCCATTGTCCAGAGATAATATGTTCTATGGCTTACCCAAGCCAATCTCCTTATTTCTGATGCTATTGGTTAAAAGTTGGTTACCCAAAAAGGGTCAAAATGACAGAAAACCAGGGAATACATTTTTGAGCTTTTGGTAATTTGGAAAGCAAGACCACACCATCATCCCAGAATAAACTTCCTTAAAGCTCCTGCAATGGTCCTCAGAGCACACATCCCTCAATGTCTTAACAACAGTGTTTTTCATGTGATTCGAAACGGCACAGTTTTACAAGATTTGTTTAGAAACCTTTTTTTCTTTTTTTGCTTTTATTAAGAGCAAGTTTATGCAGAAAGTTCATAGTGCAGATAGAAACAGAAAACATACTGTGGTTAACAAAAATCAAACATTTTTTGCCAGTCCAATGATTTATTTTGTTTGATTTGGAATTTTGACTGATAACCTTTAAACTTTTGAAGATGCTAGCTAGCTCTGAAGCCGGACAAAGGAACTTGAGTTAGATGTGTGTGTGTTTATGAGGGCAGAGAGAGAGAGAATGTTCCCCTCTCTTGTACAGCATGTAGCATGTTGTGGTGACTTCTACATTTGTGCATTATTATTTTGTTGTAATAATCAAGCCCCACCCACCACCCTCAATCCACATTTGTCTGCAGATGGGGTTTCCTCTTTTCAGAAGCTTTTGCTATATACTACATAGTCATCAATTGTTTCATCTCATCTAGCCATTTGTTTGGCCCAATTATCACTTTTTTGTTGCAGCGTGATAGCTACCAAACAGTGCTTCAGCAGGTAAGGATCAATGCTACATCAGGAATGTGAGCTACAAAATTCGGGAACACTACGCGGAATGTTCCACTGCTAGGACACCTTCCGTGCCTTTCAGGAGTTACTAACATGAAAAAATCCCCCCAAACCAATGTTTTCTGGATTACTGCTGAATCGCGGATACCCATTCTGCTGAAATAAATTTTCAGTGGTAGTTGCACCACACTAATAACATGGCAACTTCTCTTCCTCCACCTCTTTCTGTTTATTTGTTTTCCTGTGACATAGTTGAAACATCCATGTGCTTCATATCTGCATGGATTGATCTATTTATGATGAAGCATTATAGTTCTCTTCACTAACTTTGTATTAATAGATTCAGGTAGGTAGCCGTGTTGGTCTGACACGGTCGGGGGGGGGGGGGAAATGTCCAGTAGTACCTTATAGACCAACTAAGTTTGTTCTGTATAAGCTTTCGTGTGCATGCACACTTCTTCAGATATTTATTTACAGTGTTTGTTTGTTTGTTTATATTTTGTATGAATAGTCAGCTGTCTTCCATCAATTTGTGTGCACTTGTTTTCAAATGTTCTTGAGTAATTTCTAAATATGCACAGTTATGTATTGAAACTACAAGAAGGGCTGTAGTTAATGAAGAGGGACATTGCATACAAAAGGTCTCATGTTCAGTCCCTAGAATTTACACATTCAGCTGGGGAAGAATCCAGTCTGAAACCTTTGAGAGTCACTGCCAGAGTAAACTGTCCTGAGCTATATGGATCAATGATCTGATATAAGAGAGTTTCCTGTGTTCCCATTGCTTCAGGGTTGTGTTCTTAAGATAGCTTCATCATAAGGAGACAGTAAAATCACAAGTCAGTTTTGCCACCAGGCCCTAAAGAAACAATCCTATATTCTCAACCTACTAATTATAGCAAGGAAAGTATTTCAGAAATGTTTTCAGGTAATTCTTTTAACTGCACAGATATTATTTTTCATATCCTGCACATACAAAGCTGAGCTCTGTTAATGCCAAGGCAGAGAAAAGTTATGACTAATACATTTCAGAAATTGCCAGCATTTTTCTTATAATAGCTTTTCCGTTCTCCTAACATTATGGTTTTGAAGCCTGACGTCTTGGGACTTTTCAAGGCTAAAATGCAACTGCCTCATGTTCCATCAGAGTGTTAGATGCCTCTCATTTCCATTGCAGCAGAGCACCCATTTAAATTTCTGCTAAGATACCAGTCTTAATTCTAATTCTTTAATTGGAGTGGGTCCATCCTTGGCATTGATCCAGTTCTGAATACAGAGTTCTGTATTTGTATTGCATTATTGTGGACAAGGAGTGGGATTTCCTTCACATTGTTTCTTTATAACAAATTAAATTCTTCATCATTTAAAAAACAAAG
Source organism: Zootoca vivipara (assembly GCF_965207765.1). Classification (NCBI taxonomy): domain Eukaryota; kingdom Metazoa; phylum Chordata; class Lepidosauria; order Squamata; family Lacertidae; genus Zootoca; species Zootoca vivipara. Next base: position 57,968,328 of record NC_142591.1, read on the forward strand.
GTAGCATTGTTAGTCCGTAAAAAAAAAAAAAGCTCACAAGATGAAGAGTTCTTGAGAACTCCAAAGCTTGCCACTATTTTGTCAAATTGTTGTTGGTCCTAATAAAGATATCACTGTGGATTTTGGTATTTTTTTGTAATTTAAAGTATTTCCATTTTTTAATGTTTTGGGATCCTTAAAGAATTTCGGTAGCAACTTCCCTACTTCTTCCTTCTCTGGTCCTCTGAATATGAAAGTTTGGATATGATCTATGTGATGAATGTTTTTGTTATTTATATTGTACCATCAATGCTTAAGGCAACTTACAAATTAAAAGAAGATGGACTTTTGCTCCAAGGACCTTTCAGCTTCAAAATTGACAGAGAGGAAGTGGAGGAATGTAGAGGGTAGGGGTAAATAGCAGATGCCATAATTGGGTGTGATCAAAGCCAAATTGGGCAGGGCCAAAGCTAAAAGTATGACTCAAAGGACAAACCTTGGCTACAAAACATGGTTAAGGAGGTAGAAACCTAAACCACAATCCTAAGCTCAGACATCACATTATGCCAGACCTTGACTTAGGTGTCTTGGCATACTCTGCTGGAAAGTCTGGGGAGGAGCAAAGCAGGTGTAAGTTTCTCTCCAGGAGCCAGCACTCAAATGTAGCAGTGGTAAGCCTTGTTGTTGTTTAGTCGTGTCCGACTCTTTGTGACCCCATGGACCATAGCACGCCAGGCACTCCTGTCTTCCACTGCCTCACGCAGTTTGGTCAGACTCATGTTGGAAGCTTCTTGTCCCACATAGAGATTTCTCAGGAGACAGATGAGATGATCAGGCACTCCCATTTCTTTAAGAATTTGCCATAGTTCATAGTTTGCTGTGGTTGACACAGTCAAATGCTTTTGCGTAGTCAGTGAAGCAGAAGTTTTTCTGGAACTCTCTTGCTTTCTCCATAATCCAGTGCATGTTTGCAATTTGGTCTCTGGTTCCTCTGCCCCTTCAAAATCCAGCTTGCACCTCTGGGAGTTCTCGGAAGTGGTAAGCCAGACTTCCCTATTCTGCCACCCCCCCTCTCTCCTTAACACCATTTTCTCAATTTCCTATTTATTATCAGTTCGTTCCCACTTTCATACATTTTCATGCAGTAACACACAGAAACTCGCAAACACACACACACACACACATGGATGCAGGCTCCATCCCAGATCTATGTATAAATTTCATAGATCTACAGACTGAATAGATCATCTATTCAGAAACTTCACCAAAAAATGCTACGCAGGCGCCCAGTGTTCATCGTACTAGCTCTTTCTTGCCCCATAAAAGCCTTTCCCTCTTGTTCCTCCAGCCTCTTCCTTTTTGCCCCTCCTCCATGGCCCTTGCAAGTCCTTATCTTTTCTTACTGCTATTTTTCTGCTGGACACTAGAATCCAACAAGGAATAAAAATGATCTGCTTGTTTGCTGTGAGATTGTTTATCTTCTGTGCTGGGTGCATGGAAACTCTTGCTTTCCAGAAACTAGCAGGAAGGAGGAAAGCCTTCTCCCAGATGGGGACCCTATGACAGCCAGACCCACCCCATGGTTGGCAGTTCCCCACCTCTGGCTTAATGCCACTGTAGTTTTGTTGTCTCTCCGTTTTATTGCTTGTATGAGCAATGTTGCATTCTTATTATTATATTTTATTATTGTATCCTTCCCCGGTGTTTATTTAGATGTAGCGGGGTTTAGAATTTTTTTTAAATTAAAATGAATTGCAGTTGGGAATGAACTATGTAATTCCTGCACCAGTTCAGCATTCACCAGTTGTCAATGATGTAGCCAGTGCAAATGTATAGACCCTAATTTTAACATCTAGAATTAGAGTTTTAAATAATCTTAATGCCAAGGTTCTTGACTAAAAGATGAAAGATATATCTGTGAGATGGTGTGCACGCGTCTACCCATTTCTTCTGCTGAGAAATTAAAATGCTGTGTAGATAAAGCATGAAGTATGGGAAAATACGCTTTTATAAATTTCATGTTATTAAATCCATGATTCACACTGACATTTTTTACATTTTATTTTAGAGAAGCCACAGAGACTCAATACAGGGCTTATTTCCCAGGCCAAATACCAGTTTCAAGAGGTTATTTTTGTGGGACAGCATATGGGTGAAATGTAAAGCACCCCACCCCATTGTCCCAATCTGGATTGATCCCTCTCTGTGTTTTTTTCTTTTTTTCTTTTCAAAAAGATGCAAAGTGCAACCCACACATTCAATGGAGTATGTAGTTTAGCCTAAAACCCCTCATTATGTCCTTTTTATTGTAGAGAGAGAGAATAAAAGTACAAGAATAAGCAAGCAAAAATACTGTTGTGCATATTTTGGTGTTTGGAGAAGCTGAAAATGAAAGAATTGCATTCCAGTCAGTTTATAAGGTTTCTGTCTATAAATCTGTTTGGTTTTTTTCCTTTTCCTTTCCTTTTCTTTTTTTGCAAACGAAGAAATATATTGGCAACTCCAGTCATAAAACTCTCACATAATGTCTAGTTTGACCCCTTGTCTCCTGTTCAGGAGGGAATGCTTTTTCAAAGAAAGGACCATCTATCAATTTCCAGGTACAATTTAAAAGCAAAGTGGGAAGAAAGAATTAAAATGTAAGACCAGATGTGTCAACTATAGTTTTCACAGTTCTGTTCAGATATTTTGCTTGAAAATTCTAGGCAGCAATGGCAAACATCCACTTTATTTACCAAAACTTTATATACCACTCAGCATATAAATAAATACCCGAGCAGTGTTTGAATACTTAATAGGCATTATATCAAACAGGCACCATCTATGACTGATATGCAGTGCTTGCTGTATAATTGCTATGCTTTTCTAGTTCCTCAAATACTACATTTTTCCTTAGCAGTCCAATATTATGAACCATATGTGATCTTCTTCCTGTATAAAGGTCATGCTAGCTGGACCGGTCGGCCTGTTTGTCTGTGTGCATGAACTGTGAAGTCTATTAAAAATGACAGGTATAGGAAGGAGGGGGTGGGGTAGGGTGTTAACCTTAGGACCACCAAAAGGGACTTTTCACTGCTGGGAACAAAGGGCAGCAGGAGCTTTTGCCTTTTTCAGCACTCCCGGGAGTTTAACTAAGATGATGCGCAGCTGAACAAAATGCTTTTCACAACTAATAAAAAATTGAAGATATTCACACACACACACACACACACACACACAGTATATGCATGTGCGTAAAATCTGTTTACTATTAAATCAAGCTCCAGCATTGTCTGTTATCTAAATTCTAATGAACAAACCAGGCATTCTTTGACCATTTGTTTTAATTTTTAATTGAATTATGTTAAATTGTTGAGGTAACTAAATCATTCAGGTTTGTTTGTTTGTTAGGGTTTTTTTATTTTAAAAAATGGAATTAGAAACTTATGGATTGTATTTAACTAAGTCATACCCATAGTAGACCCATTAATAGACTTATTAATTACGTACATTGATTCAGGGGCCCCAATCTGAATAAGATTTACTACAACACCATGAAAGTTATGTACCTTGGATGCGTTTTAGCCTAGCTTTGCAAGTTTTAGTATCTGTATGTATTGTATTAGTACATGCTTTTATTTCAGCTTCAGGATATTTAATATTTTTATTTATAAAAATATTTACGCACCACTATCCGTTGTTGTTTTTTAAATGGAGTGCTTTACCACAGTACATAAAACCAGATATATGTGTTTGTTTGTATGTATGATTTGCTTATTGTTACAGAAAGATGCATTCTTAAATTGCTAGCATAGGCCTGACAAAATAGAAAAGTTTTCAGCAAGCATTTAAAAGTCAAAACAGATAATTTGGGTAGGTAAGAATTCAAAAGAAGCAGCTATTTGTTTCTTAATTGATTTTCTACGTTAGTTGTTCATTGAATAGATGAGTAGTGCCTCTGATATTTGATTACAGAGCAAGGCACCCATTTAACCTTCTGTTCTTTCCTGGCCGGGATTTCAAATACAATACAATGTACCTCCCTTAGGCTCAGTAGGATTAGAATGCTAGCAGTAATCCCTGATGCTATGAAATAGACCTGATAGAACTTCAACTTACTTGTTTAGGATTATGCTCATGAATTTCTGCTCATCTAGATGCATTAACCCTTTGGGAGCATGTGCAACATGTGATGTGTAAAATAATCATCATACATACATACACTGAAGGCCATTAATGAGTTTTAAGGACATCATTCTTATTTTACAGGCTCAAATGTAAAATTCATGCTGAGTTGTAAATGGATTTTGTAGTACAAATCCTTTTAGCTTTGTTCCACTTACTCCTAGTGTTAGACATCTTGTGTAGTATACCAGTAGCTTTAAATAGCTGGTCTTCATTTGTGCATTGACTTTTTCAAAATGAATTTTTAATGAGTTTTAGTGCTCACAGAAGGTGCCAGATTTTAATCTTTTGTAGCTCAAATATTCTGCCTACAGATAGGGTAGTCAGTATCTGCAGTTCCTTCATAGCCTCTGAATCATGGTTCTAATATGATATGAGGCTACTGTCTTCATCACAGAAATTACATTTAATTCTCTGGGGCACAGCATGTCGAGCCTTCATTCTGACAGTGACAACACTACCAGTTGTAAGGCTTATTTTTTAATTTTTTTAAAGTTTTATTTTAAGTTGAGTGGGAGCACAAATTCATTTCTCATCAACAACCAAGCAGCTGTTATATGATTAAGACTTATAGTTACAACTGACCTGAATCACTACATTTGATTTGATGACCTATATTTAAACGCAGACTGAAGCTAAGCTATGCAAAGCACATCCCTATATGGGCAGAGAGATGGATTAATCTTTGACTGCCATTCAGTCCTATAGTGTTTTTGCTGAAATCTTCCTAAAGGTTGGTAACCGCCTGTAAAAGCCATAGAATGACTTCCCGCTCTCTGCTTGTTCCTGGAACATGGTTTGCTGTGTCTTTTTTCGTGTGCTGTGTAGAACAATTCAAGAGTTCAAGGCAACTGGTAGTCTAATCCCCTCAACGCCAGAGGTTTATGTGAAGGCTACAGTAATCTGTGGTGAAGCAAGTTGCTCTTCATGTGTTCAAGGGCCTTTTCCTCTTCCTCCTTCTTGTTCTTGTTTTTGTATTCAGTAACTATGTTGCATATTATAGATCTGAGCCCTGACAGTCAGTGCAGGTTACAGAAAAAGAACCTTACACAATGTAAACCTCTTCCTATTGGCATATACTGTAGTTACTTATTTTGGGTTGTATCCAGTTCTACTCTTGCCTACTCTTAGGCATGGGCTCACTCTAAGTAGAGCTTAGTCGGCTACAACCTAATGTACCTGATTTTGTTGTGTCTAGCTTCTTAATAAGATAAAAATCACTGTTGTAACAGGGACAGCACAGACTGTCTACCACTATCCCAGTTGGCCAACTCTCTATTGGTATTTTGGCATGTTGTTAATACCTTTTTGTTTCACTGCGCTTTGGGTTTGGTTTCTGTGCCCTTTTTCTGCCTATGCATCTGCTGAGTATTCTGCTGGACCAGGATACTCTAGCTACAGTTATCCATGCTTTGATAACCTCCAGATTGAACTATTGTAATGCATATGCTTTGAAAAACTATTTATTAAATTTATATAACATATTTTCTCCCAAAGCAGCCCAGGCTAGTAAACACATCAGTGATAAAGCGAAAGAAATAATTGCTCCTTCCCAAAGCCCAGCACCTCACTTACCCAACTTTGGAAAGGTAGTGTGAGGGCTGGGGGAGGACAGATGTTGTTGAGGGCCATTAAAAAAGGTCTTGAGGGCCGCATGCAACTCTTATGCCGCATGTTGGACCACCCTGCTCTAGAGCTGTCTTTTGATAGTGACCTCTGCAGTCTCCTCCCTGTTACCTTTCCAGAGCTGTGTAAAAACCTTCCTTTTTCAAAGAACCTTTGAGAGCTGTTGATTTGCATGACCAGCACCATGGATTCCTCTGTTGGTTTTCTACTGTTGCTGATAAATGGCTGATTGCTTTGATTTTAGTTAATGTTGTTCTTTATTATTTTATGGCTGACTGTGTTGGATGTTTTATTTTTAAAAACTGCTGTGAAATTTTGGATGAAAAGCACTGTGGTTATATTAAAAAATGAATAACAGAGGATAGTTTTGGGATAGCCAAGATAATAGGAGAGGTTTCTCATGGCAACTGATGGGGAGCTATATTTTGGGGAAGCAGCACTTTGGTAATGTCTGTATACTGTGTACTATATTCAGAGAGAGAATACTTTAGTTATTGTGTCCAGGATTAGGGATGGAATAAGGGAAATACTGTAGTGGCCTGTGCAAACTTGGAATGAATCCCTGGGTGAACTGTCAGTTGAATGAAGCTGGCTGTGGACTAAAGGCTGTTCTTAGATGCAACTACAAATACTCCAGTGCTTTGGCTAGTGCCATTCTATTACCCCAGTGCCTTTTTCTGGTCTAGTTATTATGGTCCAGTTATTATGTTATGTTCACATTGCAATGTAGTTGTTACTGGGAAGGAAAATGGAACATGGATTCTGGCATAGTTATAATCACACTGCGGAAACTGCTGTCTGCATTGTTCAGCACCACTGCAGTTGATTCATGGATGGCAGCCATACCACAAACATAACATGTGAATGGGGCAATGTCTAATGTAGCAATGCCACCCAGACCTTCAAGCAGGAAAGAGGTTGGTCATCAAAATGATGTAGGGTTTTTTTTTTTTACCCAGAACATAAGGCTGAATGATTGAATGGTAGGGATGACTGGGCAGTAAGTGGATAGGGATTCTGCAGTAGTTCTGAAATTCTGCAGTAGTTATGAAAAGGTGGGATGGAGATCTGTCTAAAGAAGCCAGAAGAAAGGGCTTTTGTCAGTGGGAAAGTCCATGACCGCAAAATATGTTTCTTCTGTCTCGGGTACTGCATTGGAATTCATTGAATAGAAAAATGTGGATATTGTTTTGTATAGGATATAGCCCTTTGATGGTGGTGTTACATGCTACATCTGTTGAGTAGGTTCTCATTGCTGAATTTTGCTGCATAATTATGTATGCAAGTACATGTTGATATGGGGAATAGGTAGCATGAACCAGGCTTTACAAATAGTGAGCCAGCAGTCATTTCTTTTACTGTGGTTACATTAAAAAGTATAGTCACAATAATAGAAATGAATTGCTGGCTTACTGTTTATATTGTTCGCACTCATGTATCCTCTGTCCAAGATTGCATGAAGAAATTTAGCAGTGTGAACCAGCCATAACTTGGTATATTACCTCTATGTGTAGCATCTGTGCATCTGTCTACATGTCTATTATAATGACAGAAGGCTGTTTTGGGATTATGAGTCAGTGTATTTCCAGGCCCAGTTCAAAGTGCTGGTTATGGTCTTTAAAGTTCTGAATGGTTTGGGGCCAGGTTACTTACACCCATATTAGCTTATCTGTACCTTGATACCTACATCAAACTGTCCACCTGTAAAGATGATCAGGTTATTGACATTTGCAATATAGCTTTTTCAGTGTTAGCCTCACAGTTGTAGGATTCTTTTCCTTTGGAAATGTGGAAGGTCCTATCCCTTGCAAGATTCAACAGGGCTCTGAGAACACCTCTCTTTTCAATAGACTTTAGCAGGCAGTATATATAGCTGGTGTGGACCTTTCTGTATTTTAAATGTTGTATTGCCTTTGAAGATTGTTTGGAAACTTCAGGGTGCAGCTGCTCAATTTTTAACAGGCTTCAAGCAAGCCATTCATATAACATCAATCTTGGCGAGGTTAAACTGCCTGCCTGCCTGCCTGTACATTTCCAGGCCAATTCAAAGTGCTGGTTTTAAACTATAAAGCTCTTTGCAGCTCAGGACTCAAATATCTTCTAGGGTACCTCTCCCAATATGAACCTACCCAAACACTTTTATCTTCATCCGAGGTCCTTCATCCTGGTTCCAGGCCTTCAAATTTTCACAATGAGCTTAGCGATACTTTCCTCTGTGTATATATGCATAGAATTAGCTTGCATTGTTTTGCCTCTCTAAAGGCAGTTATTCTGCCATTTTCATACCAAGATGACATTTTCAGCGCCAATTGCAAATAATAATAATAATGATGTAGTTTTTCCATTTATTTAATAATTTGTTCTGCACTTTTTGAGAGTTTTTCTTTACAAAGCATAGTTACTAAAATGCAAACATCACAATCATTTAGATTGTCCTTTTTGAAATATTTCCATTATTACAATATCCTGTTTGAGGTGCAGTATCCCGAACTACACACACTACTCCAAGTGCAGTTGTGTTATACTGTAGATGTGTATAATGGCATTATGGCACTGGCAGCTTAATTTTCAACCTTCATCGTGAAGCTTTAGGGAAGCTTTTAATGTTTGATGGATTTCTGTATTTTAGAATTTCTGTTTTTTGGAAGCCGCCCAGAGTGGCTGGGGGAACCCGGCCAGATGGGCGGGGTATAAATAATAAATTATTATTATTATTATTATTAACTGTCTGTCTCTATATGTAAGTCTCTGCATGTAAGTGTGTCTGTGTAGGTGCAGACAGAAAACAGTGAGATATACAGGGCAAAAAAGCTTTGGAGTCCCAAAATATCATTTGGTATCTGGCTCACATTTCCTTTAATCCAGCACTTTCAAAGTCACATAGGAGTCTCTCTATTGTGCAAATGCTTGTTACCCTTCTTAAATCTGTAGGGGCAGCTTAACATCAGACAGCATTATAGAGTGGTTTAGATGACAGTGTGTAGTAACTTCTGCATTCCAGTATGTATGTCTCTGAATGTTATTTTACTTTAGCGAACAGTATTCTGTGGCTACCGGTATATTGCTGACTGTTTCAAATGTAAATCGGATACAGTTTTATTGACTTTTTTGTTTCACTAAAACGGCAAGTGATTAAAAACAGCAACTCCACACCTGTACACGTTTTATTCTTTGTCAGCTTAGCATTTTGAAAAACAATATGCTCTCCTTTTTAAAACAGGGATTCAAAGCACCTCGGTTACAATAGATCACCTAAAAATGCATCATCTAAGACTGTAGAGTTTATAAAGCACCCCTTACATGCTACTATCCTTTCTCATAAACCTATGACTATGACAGGCCTAGACTAGAGAAAGTTCATAGATGGATTAGGAGGTTGTATGTGAGACATACTGACACATTGTCACATTTCCATGTATTCCTTTTAAATCATTTTGGAAATGAACCTTTGTGATTCTTCTACACACACTCTTTTTTTGAGGGGAGCGAAGTTATAAATTACTTTCTTGGGGAAAGTGAGAAATTCAAGGATACCGTGAACAGAGTCTTGTACACAGCAGATGCCAAGACTTTGTTGTGCTTCTGTTACCACAGAAGATAATGAAGTACATTCTAATTAAAGTATGAATTCCACATTCCTTAATTACAATATAAAAAAGGTAAAGGGCCCCCTGACCATCAGGTCTAGTCGTCTGGGGTTGCGGCGCTCATCTCGCTCTATATAGTCCTCTATTTTGTCTCATGCTTTATATTTAATATATTTCATATATTAACTAGAGGCAGTGATTAATAGTGATAGGAATTAATTGTGAAAGGGATGGTTTGTACCGTAAATGGGCAAGGGAAACAAATAAATAGTTTCCGCTTCTGATATTTTTTTCTATTTCAAAAGACAACTTAAAGCCTCTTAAAAGTCTCCCATCCATTTGTATAAGCTTTAAATAAACAGCTGTTTACTACCATTATCATTAATTTCATTTCTATACCATTTTATATTTTTAAGGAAAAAATTCAAAGCAACACATGAAATAATACAATCCAGAATAAAGTATTACAGAAAGTCAAATGAAGTATACATTCAAAACAATGTAATTAACAGGAAACTGAAATATTATCTTAAAGATTTCAAAAGATTACAAAAGAGGTCAACTACAGAATGCACAGCAATGTTAACAAAAAAAAATCTTAAACATTTCAAAAGAAAATATTACCAAATGAAGTCCAATATAAAATTCACATATAACAAGAGAATGAAATGGTATCATAAGCATAGAACATATCTGCTGCTGTTGCTTTGAATCCTGCCTATGGTGGTTTATAGTGAGCAACAGCTGTGGAAGCACAGGCACAAACACCTGGGCCTTCACTAAGAGGCAGCCAAGATGGCCTCTGGCTTCTTCAGCAGCCTCAGCTTTTGTAGCTGGAGTCAGTCTCCCAGGGCAGGTGGGGAAAGGCCTGCAAGACAGGGAGCAGCTCTTCCAGGTCTCACAGCCAAGATGGTCTCAAGTATTGTGGATTTTTTTGGGTTGATTTTTCTATGCACAGAACTCCCTTTATCCTAGTGCTTCCAGAATTCAAGAAAGAGGCATAATAAGGTAGGAGAAATGGGAGTAAAAATTATAAGAAGAGAATGTCAGACAGCAACAGAGAAAATGTTTCTAGTTCATTTTATTTATTTATTTATTGTAAAAAAATATTGAATATTTTCCTCATTTACAAAAGCACATGCATTGTCTCTTCAGGTTGTGTTTTCTGCAGATCAGTTACTTTTGTCGTGAGACATTGGTGTTATATGCAGTATAGGGTTGGTGGCGGGAGACCGGGGGGTGGCGGTCAAGCTTATGTTCTTTTACTTAGTAGGCTTTTTGTGTCTGTGTCACTTGGGTAGGTTCTCTTTTCTATTCGCTTGTTATGTTCCCTTGCTAGTGACAGAGGTTGGGTGGCCTAGGGTGTGGTTGATTGTCTTTGGTTGGCCGCAGTGGGATTTTCTATGCTTGGGGAGGGGGTTGTTGTTGGGTTAAGTTAGTTATATTGAATCATATGCTGCCAGTGGGTTTGTGGTATTGTCTTGTTGGGCTGTGTATGTGATAAAGGGGAGCCATACCAGAGTGAAGGCGTCCTTTTCTATTTGTCCCCGTGTCAGTTTCGAAAATGTTTCTAGTTTAGGGTCAGCATGGAACATAACACATGTAAGAATTGAGTATAAACTGCAAGAAGAAATAAATGGGGAATGGTTCAGCTGGAGAGTGAAGAAAGCCAAAACAGAATGGTTTGAAAGGAGAAGAAAGGGCAAAGCAGAGGCAAAGGTGCACAGACTTTGAGAGTGGAGTCAAAATTCCTGAGCCAATTATATATATATACTCTAGAAGTTCATACAGGTCCTAAAAGGACATTAAAATTGCCTAGTGTGTTGGGACTCCTGTTAATGTGCAACAGGATATTTTGCTTTTAATTATTCTTTTAAGACTATTTCCAGAGAGTTGGTGGTGTCACTGTAGAGCGATTACATCCTGTGGTGCACATGTTGTTGTTTTTTCCTGTCCTACTGTGCTCTCTGATCATACAGGTTTTGCAAGTTTATATAGTGGTATCTGGGAACAGCTGAATCTAGCTCTGCAGTGTATCCAGCAGTGCTGTGGTAGATGTGTACATTATGGTATGATTGTTGTGAACACCTGTTGTACATGGTGCATGATGAGTTACGCATCTCCATAAGCTTAGAGCAGTTTGAAAGCTTTCCCTTCTGTGCGGTGATGATGAAGAAATGAGTGATATTCATATATTTGTACATGTAGTCTTTTTTTAAAAAAAGTGCAAATAAATAGCATGACTACCTCTACCCTCTCACTGGTGGTTTACTGGTCTAGTGCAATTAACTAGATTGAAGTAACGGTACTTACAATCTGGTGCCATTTTCAACATTGCTAACCCGTATGGAACAAGGTCATAGCTATATGGTAGATCGCATGTTTTGAATGTTGCAAGTCTTTTGTTAAAATGATTTGAGCTAGTGGGTCTGAAAAGGCCACTTTGTGAGAACTTCGAGTCACTGCTCATCAAAGTGGACAGTACAAAGCTAGATGGATCAGTTGTGTTACTTAGTGCTGGGCAGTTTCATACATACACAAGACCAAGGGAAGCAATGGGAATTAGGGTAAAGCAGCAGAACTTCTTCTTTATTTTTGTTTAAACATTAATACACAAACCAAGCCAATTTGAAGGATAAACTCAATACAGTAAAACAGCGAAATACAACCCCCTGACAGATATAAAAAATGTAGTGCTTGTACTAGAAATCTACCATCATGAATGCTCTCACAGATAGATATGTTTAAATCAATGAGCAGAACACCATTACTGTAGATGGCCACTGGATCTCTAGGGGGAAGGTTATCTGTAGTATGAGGCCAACAGTGGAAAAGGCCTTCTTTAAAATCACCATGGAAGGATCTCAGCTGGGTACTGTAGGCCCTCTGACAATCTCAGTGAATTGACTGGATTTTATGGAAGGAGACACTCCCTCAGGTAACCTGGTCCTAAGCTGTTCAAGTTCTTATAAATTAGCAACAAAACCTTCAACTCTATTTGCAGCAAACAGGCACCCAATGCTATTTGTTTAGCACAGGTGTCATACGTGCATGGTAGAACTGAGCATCTTTGCCACCACAGTGTGCACTAGCTGCAGTTTTCAAATACATTGCAATAATGTATAGATCATTGTTGACAAACTGTCTTTTGAAGCTCCAGCTGAAGCTGGTGAAAGGTACTCCAGGCCACTGAGGCCACCTGAACATCCGGGAAGAAAGATGAGTCAAGGAGCACCTGCAAGCTACTATCCTGCTCCTTTAGCACAAATGCTCATAGTTTGCAGTAGGGTGCTTATTAAGCTGTCAAAGGTTGACTGGTATGGGAGTCATTGCACCATTAAGGGGGAAGCACACTCATTGTTCTTTAAAAATTATAATCTAAACATAGCCTAAGATAAAAAACAAACGTAGTTTGCTGTCTCTTCAGATAACTGTGACTCAGAGCAGAACTTTATACTGATATTAATATATATATATATATATATATATATATATATATATATATATATATATATAAAATTATGTTAGCCAACTGCAATGGATATTATTCCTGAAAAATAAATTAGTACATTGTTTCTACCATGGTCAATGCTTGTAAAGGCATTAACCCAAAACAGAAATGCTTTAAAACAAACATTAAATATTGCAGTTTTATGAAGCTCAGGCTAGAGGTGTTTCACTTTTTCAACACTCAGCACAGATGGGACTTACAAACAGCCCTGCTGGATCAAGAAAAGACCCATCTAGTCCAGCATTCTGTTCCTTACATAGTCAACAGGTACCTCTGGGAAGCCGCAAAGCAGGGCTTGCAGACAATAGCCATCTCCTATTGGTTTAAATAGTATGCAGAAGCATATTGCCACTAAACCTTGAAGGTCTATTTAGGAATGACAACTAGCAGCCATTTATAGACATATCCTCTATGAATTTGTCTAATTGTCCCCTTTTAAAGTCATTTAAGCTAGTGTCTATCACCACATCTCATGACAATGAATTTTACAATTATGTGACATGTGAACTACATTATTTTGTTTGTTCTGAATCTATTCCCATTGAATTTTATTGCATAACCCCAAGTTCTAGGGTTATGGAAACCCTCCTCTTTCTCTACACCCAGGATAATGCTTTATTTCATATAAACAATTATTATTTTGTCTGACGAATCAGCTTTTTGAAAAGGGCTACAAGGAAATAATACCAAAATCATGGTTATAAAAATGCCCCCCCCTACACTTATGTTCATTTAAAGATAATGAACACATTCTCATAAAAATGGCTGTATACAAACCCAAATGCAGTCGGTTCTAACCAGAATTGAAATTGACCTGCAGAGTAGCATTTAAGAATCAACTTTGCCTGCAATCTCAACAGAAAAGAAAGAATTGTTTGGTCAGTTGATTGAATCTTGAAGACCCAATCCACAAGTGTTTTTAAACTTGCTTTTGTAAAGTTCTTATTTCTAATTAAAATATTTTCTTATAGTTAAATAAATGTGGGTTTTTTCTAAAACAAAAACCACAATAAACTATAACAAGAAGCTGAAGTCACTTATAAAAGTTATGTAACAGTGTTGATCTAATTTTTATACACTTCCATGGAGGTTTCTAGAGTTACATATGCAAAAATATTGGTCCATTCTCCAAGAATCTTACAGCATATAATCAAATGCTGCCATGTAAATCATTTTGTGTGTGTCAAAGTTCATATAATAATGTGCATATGTCAGTTGAACAGCTTAGTGGGAATCAATTTCTAGATTTAATTGCAGAAAATTAACTTTCTGAGAGTGTAGGAACAGGTAAATTGCCCTTGCACAAGAAAAGCCACATGCACCCATCACAAAGTGGCATGTTGATGACTTTGCATCAGCAAGTCATGGAAGGAGTTAACAGTGATACCCACACAGTATCATCAACCTACACACACACACGTAATTTACAGGTTCTTTGGGACTAACTGCAAAAATGATCTTCCTTCAGTTAAGTTTAAAGTTTCTTTTTCACTTTCCACTTTAATGTCACGTGTGCTAAATAAAGGTTCCATATAACTTGGTTTTACCAGAAAGGTGCCAGACTGCTGGGGGGGGGAGCAACTGGGGTAATTTGCCCCAAGGCCCCCACAATGCAAGCCCCTCCAGTTCCTGTGTGCACCATTGCCCCCCCCCCCCAAAAAAAATCTTGGTACTGTATTTTGTTTAGAGTTTTCATAAAAAGAGGAAATGGTGTATTAAAGTGCAAAATGTCACTGAATCTCAACATGTAATTGTGACATAACAAGACATTTCTGCAGCCATAATGGAGTAAATATTTTACATAGTTGTGGGTGAAAATAAATAAATGCTAATTTGAGGCTTAACTGATTACAGTATATATAAACAAAAAGCAACAACAAATAAATAGTTTAAAGCATTGATGCGAATCCAGTCCAGTAAAGAATAGTTTTTGCTCCTTTGGTCTAACTTAAGCCAGCTGTAATATGTATCCATGGGAGACTAGAAGGGAGGTGCCTGCAAGAAGAAAAGGAACAGGGAAGACTTTAAGGAAAATACTTTAAAGACTTTTTCCAGAGGGGAAGACATAAGCCTAGTGTGAGGCCAGTCCTAAGAGAGGAATCTTTCCTGAGTAGTGGAGAAGGCCAGTAGCAGGCCAAAAGCAGAATACCTGAGCCCCAGGAAGCAGAGAGGTGCTTTGCCAGAAGTAGTTTGGAAGTTGGAGGAGGTACTCAGGAGAAGCACACTTCAATTTCTCATCCCTTATCCCCATGTAAGAAAAAATATTGTCTTTATTTTGAAAGATAGGGAACCCCTCTGTCTTATTCTAAACTCGTTAGCTATTATTTAGGTACATGTCCAGATCAGGTCTCCTTCCCTCTAAATGGTTTCTATTAAAGTGAGTCTTTTAAAAATCACAAGAAGCCTGAAACAGTGGGGGAGGCTGGCTTAAAGTGATGCATCCCAATGAAGCTTTTTTTTTTTAATGTAGTCTACAGATTATGATGTAGTCAGCTAATAATGGAAAATCTTTCATTTTAGGGTAGCTATCTTGCCATCTGTTTTGTGAGTAAACATTTCAGGATTTTCTTCTTAATTATTTGTAGTCCTAATATTTGTTCAGTTCTTCCTGAAGTAAGCAATCACCTTTTTGAAGATGGGAGACCAAACATGCCAACATGAATGTAATTTTTAATAAAACACACCACAATGTGTGTATTAAATTATCCCGGTTCTCTCACCCAATGGAAGCTGCTCCACACCACATATAGAATTGTAGAGTTGGAAGGGAACACGAGAGTTAGCTAGATCAACCTCTTGCGATGCAGGTGTCTTTTTGCCAAGTGTGAGGCTTGAACCCATGACCCTGAGATTAAGAAGAGTCTTATACTCTACCTAAATAGCTATCACCTTCTCACATCCCATGCAATCCCTGAGTGTCCTTTGACCCTCAACAGTGGTTTTGTGGGGGGGGGGGACGGGGGGCTACAGCAGGGGACACAAGAACTCAATATGTGAAACTCCAGTTGCGTATCTTAGGCTCCAACCCAGTGACTCCTCTTACAGTGAAAGTGTGAAAATCAGCCAATTATACTCTCTTTCAGTCAATATGTTTTGCAACAACCATAAGCTATATATATATATATATATATATATATATATATATATATATATATATGAGAGAGAGAGAGTTTATATATTTCCCCATCTTTTATCCCCTTTTAATAAGGCTGATTTTTGAAATAATTGGTTGTATCTAGAAAAATCAGCTGAAAAGGAGAAGAGAAACTCTTGTATTTTATAACATGTCTCTTGTTTCTGCATAACATGAACAAGACAGTGTTTATTGTAGTCAGAAAAATTGTTGGCACAATACTTCATAGGAGAAGAATCTCTGGATTGTCTCAAAGTGTTAGCTGCCTATTTGCAGACAAGCAAGCTTTTAGTGTGCAATTTAGGTCAATGGATGGAGGAGAGAAGATGTGTTTAGGCGACAGATTTTAAATCACCATAATATAAATATGCTTCCCTTTTCATTTGGAATTTGCTTTCTTTCAAGGTAATTTAGTGCAGCAGACATGCACTTATGCTTGTCTTTGTAATTTTAGGGATTAGGATAGTGAGGATTAAATGCTGACCCTTAATCTTCAATATCAACTTTAAGAGCGAAATATAATATGCAAATGGAATACATTCATTTTGTGTTTATATATTTTAATCTCTGTAATTTTGTTTTAAGAAGATGGAAACTCATCTTTGCCTTATTTATTTTGAATCCTGAAGCAAGATGCCATTAAAATCTTTATCCCCATATCTAAGGAGATAAATGTTTATCCCTAGGGATTAAAATATAATTTTAAAAAATGACTTTATGCTAACAGCTCTCTTGCATCTAGTTGAGAACTTGGTGGCTTTTCTTGTAAAGGAAATTTTGAGTGCAACACCAAGTACTGAAAGTATAGGGGAGGAAGTCATCCTATTTTTGTTTTGTTAAATCAGTGAACAGAATTTACATTAACAGAAATCAATTGGTTACTATACCACAGATCAATTATGTTTAGTTCATTGTATGCTTTCCTGTAAGTGTTGGACTTACTTAAAGAATAGACAATGAAATCGTCAAAGGAGGCCATTTTATAGCGATTAAGTGCTCTGCAGCTATGCACAAGAGTGTATCAGGTAACACAAAGAAAAACCATATGAGTCAATAAGATATAAAAATGATATAAAAGACTTTTCCAATACAGTGCACTTGCAGAAAATGGACTCCTATTAGTTCTGTATCCCACACTTACCCATATTATAAGTTGTTTACTTCATCACATAAAATTGTTTGGATTTGATGACTTAGTACCGTATTTTTATCCTTAATATAGACCCACCTTGAGCTCAGTTTTTTGATATGTTGCTATAATGTGTTAGAATCCTGGAAAGTTGTTTCTTTTGTTTGTTTCTTTGTTTGTTGCCGAGGCACCCATGACAATTTACAATTTAAAATATAAAAATAAATGAACAGTACAGAATATCACTTAAGGAACGGATAGCATGAGCTTCCTGGCATGGGTCTAAATAATGTTAAAGCATCTAAAACTATTACAAACTCTTTTTCTTATACCCGAGACAACTGTGGCTGGTGCTACTGTTGTTTTTTCAGATTAACCTAGGATGTGAGAACTGAAAGTTTAGAGGAAGTGCTCTGATGAGAAGTGTGATATTTGCCCAAACCATAATTCATAATAAATAAATTGACACCCAAGCAACTGAAAAAGCAAAAGCAAATCATGTATTTTCCCCTTAAGCTATTTCCTAAACATGAAGTCCATACATTTGCTAAGTGTATACTTTACATGTGTGCTGACCCAGGTTTCTATTGTTTGGATTGCACACCATCGGTACACTAGCAAAAATTACTTATTAGGGAGAAAATAAAATACAAATTATGACGAGAGCCTTTGTTTAAGTAATCTGCCTACACAATTTTATCTCTCCACCTCCACCCCTCTCTCAGTTTCTTGGGCCATTGGTCTTCGATTCTACCCTGGAAGCTTGCACTCCAGACAAAATTCTTCCCCCTTACCAAATGGGAAACGACTTACCTCAAAAGTAGTACCCAGAATTTGCAGAAGCAGTAGTGTATGCTGATGTACATACACAAGCTAAACATAATGATAAAAGAGGTGTTTAATGTTACATTATCATTTTATTTCCTCTGAGTTCAGCTTAACCTTTTTCCTTTTTAAAAAACTGCTACTCATTATTAGATGGCTTTTCTGAAAAGGTTTTCATTTTTAAAATGAATTAGGAGTTTTATTTTAGGAAGGCTCTGAATTAGTGAAATCAAGTTACAGGGAAATATTATCAATTAGTACTCCTGGTGGATATAACTTGAGGATAAGATTGTTCCTAAACTAACATATGCAACCAAAGCACAACACTAGGTGCATGAGGGCAAATGCATCAGCTACTGGCAGGGCTCTGCTAGCACAAAGCAGACAACCTAGTGAAGATGTGGAGGCATCACAATGGGAGCAAGGAATGGAATTTAGTTGGTATCCTACGTTCATAAGAGTTGATTCAATTTCAAAAATTATCTAATACATACCAAAGAGTTGAATTAGAATTTTCCCACTGGGGGTCAGTGGGAGGACTCCCAAATGACTTTTCTCATCACCTCTCCATCCCCACACTGATAATATAGGTATCACTTGAACTAATTCTTAAGCACACCAATAGGGGTAATATCAAGCCCAGCCAGGAAACAACAGATATATTTCAAGATGTGCTGTGTGAGCTACCTCACTTTGACCCTCTATCCAGAGAGACTATCCAGCACAAATAAGAACTCTGGTGATAAGATACATTGTACAAAGCAAGCATTTTGTGCAACCAATAAACACTCAACAGCCAAGAAGAACAAAGAACACGTGTTCCCAGAAAAAACACAATAAACTTGCTTCCCAATTCTTGACAATCTAATTCATCAGGAACTACCAGCACTGCTACAGCTGGAGACACAACGCCAAGGCATCCCACACAGGTAAGCCGCGGAAGGTGAAACTGGCAGGGGGAGGGGGAGACCATGCCTCAGAGTATGATACCTGTACACCCTCCATCCTTCCTTCATTAAATGTCAAGAAAGGGGATGGAAGTGGAGACAATACCAATGACAACAGTGCAACTTTCACTCTTAAGACTATGAGAAGACACTTAATAGGCTTAATAATCCAGAAGTAGCATAGTCTCCTCTATGGGGTAAGCATATACTTTCCAGGAAGGGAACCTCTGTTGGCCACAAACACCCAAATGCCACCAAGCTCCTGTCATGTACTAGAAGAAGCAATGGAGAATATGGCCACCATTATCAGTGGACCAGTCTACTCTGCTCTGCTTACTACCATTGTAGGCCAAACATGCATGGCTCATTTTGTCTTGCAGGATCAAAGAGAGAGTACATGAAGTAGAACAAACAGAAATTACAGTTAGTGTTCCTATAATAATGGGTGAGCATTGCATTAATGACTGCATTATGTCCTTTATCAGGAGGACGTCCATAAGTGCCAGAGATGGGAGGGGCCAACTGCTAGTTAGAAGAGAGTGGAGAGCTAAGTGGAGTCATGGGGGAATGAAACGGCATCTTGCTGTTAGCATACTTTCTCAGTTTTGCACTCACCAACCCATAATGAGCACTTAGTTGCCAGAACTTTCTGTTCTTGTTGCTGCCCATTATTTATCACCATCTCTATGTTTCTGTTGTTTCCCCATAGGTCACCAGGCAGCCTTTCACTGTGCAGACCATAAGCTGCAATGACCAATGGAAACAAGCTGTTCTTCTGTAGGATTCTTACCATTTTGAGCAGGGCTGTCATATAGTCACAGAGTGAAATTTGTCATATATCCTGAAATGTTTATGACACTTTAATCTCTTACTCCATCACTGGTGATCAATAAAAGCTGTGACTGCTTTAGCTGTGTCTCTGATAGTTTGTACTGATTGTTTGTGGATTGTGAATCACTACCTTTCTAATTGTTACATCAGGTACATCAATTTGAGGACTCCTATATTGAGAAGAGAAGGCAGTGGGTCCTTAACTACTACAACTACTCATAAATAGCAGAGGTGAATGGCTTAGTAGTTAAATATTGTCCCTTGTTACTGCTGCGATGTTAAATCCAGCAGCTGGTCTCCATGAATTGAGTACATGGAGAAACTTATAACCAGGATTGGCATAAGACATTTTGCTTTCTGAGTTGAAGGACAAGGCGATGTCTGCACTCTTGTTCCACAAGCTGACTGGGCTGGTAGTTGAATCTTCAACACTGGCAACAGGACTGCAGGCTAAGCTTTGGGGGTGCAGGGAAAGAAAGGGGAAAGCTGAAGGACCTGCCATCAATCTTCCTTCACTTTTTTTGCAAATAATTTTTTATTGGTTTTACAATTTCAACTTCAACAATTATTTTCCATCAAGTAGAATTAAAGATACAAGATATCCAACATAAAAAATAAAAAGTGAAATAAACATTAAAAGAAGCAAAGAAAGAAAGAAAAATATATTTTCAGAGGTTCTCTTTAACCTCCTGATTTCCACCATTTCCTTTCCTGGTTCATTGAACCTTTTCTGCATAATTTACTTAAACCTCTTTTAATCCCCATAACAATCCTGTGAGAGACAGTGACTGGCCCAAGGTCAGTATCATGGCCAAGTGAGGATTTGAATCTTGGTCTCCCAGATCTTGGTTAGAGAGTCTGACCACTGTTCTCTGTCCCCTTCCCTTCCCTTCTGACATCTCTTGGTTCTTTGTGGAGGCCTCCATTGTACCTTATGAATTGTGGGCAGAGGGAATGTGTATATTGAAGTGGTTAGTTCATGTTTAGTTTTTTTTGTTTTGCAATTGGCCTGATTGATTGGTGTCTTCTGCTCATTGGTGTTGGCAATATGGGGATGTCAAAAGTTGCAACCACCTGATTGGTGGTTGTTAGTGGATTTGCTAGAGATGCTATGGGTGTAGCTGTCATTGTTGCTACATTTGTTTTGTTTTACAGCTATTTGATCTGTTGCCTTGCTGCTGGTTCAGAATAGGATCATGACTGTGCTATCTTGGAGGTAGATATGGTGTGATGGCTGCCCACCATACATATTGAATCACAGTGGTTAGGAAATCTTAGCTATTTTCTGGATCTCACTATATCATTCTATTTATTTATGGATACACTTCAAGAAATCATGTTGTTACTTTATCCTGCCCCTGCCTCAATGTGTACACACTAACACACACTTTTTAATATAGTGCATGTTCAGAAGAGCAATCACTGTGATCTTTATTTTGCTCTAGGATTATGGGTGACTTTTGTAAAATACCTTATAATTTCTTTTTAAAAATTGTAATGGAAACTTAGTTTCTGTCGATAGAGAAAATATTTATTGCATAGGCCAGAGCACAGTATAGAATAGGAGACATACCTTTCTCCTATGAATCCTTGAAAAAGTGCCAAGTGCTGCATTGCTAAAGGTATAGCATTTCATTTATTTCTTTAAGCTCAATAGTGGTTACTGGTAACATGTGTTTGTAGGGTGTCAGTTCAGATGGAATTTTTTGTCTGGCCTAGGTCCAAGTAAGGTTGGTATGTGTTTAAAATGGTCTAAAATAAATCAGCCTTTTTAAAGTTTTATAACCACCCTTCAAATAAAAAAATAATATAACACCCTTAGGAATTCATTTGACATCATATTGCTTTGAAAAAGTAAAACCAGAAACTTTTAAAATTAAAATAAAAAGATAGTATAAAGTTATCCTTCAAAACATATTGTATTAAAATCTTATAGTGATACCAACAATTGAATTCTTGCCTCTGGACACTGCTATTTTGTGGATTACACCTTTCATTTTTTGTTAGCAGTATCACTGGACATAATATTGGAATTTTACCATGTTGACTTTTAAAAAATAGTTTAATTAAGCAGCTGTTTGTATCTTAGTGCTGGAGCAAATGTGGCGCCCAAAAGTTGCATTATTTTTCCGGCCAAATTTCTTCCTGGACTTTCACTACTTTGTAGTGTACTGTGATTCAAAATATCTGGAATCTGTAGCAGGGAGGCACAGGGCGGAAGGTTCTAGAAATTGCTGTGATGTGGATCCTCTGCTTTGTTGACACTTCTTGAACGTTCCTTCCTGGCCATGTCTTTGTGATGAATGATCATTGCAGATTTCTATGGCTTTTTTGTCTTCCTTCTCCTGGTTGACATGATAAAATGAAGCAGCACTTTGCTTCATATTTAGAGTTGTGCTGTTGACACTGGGCACAAGGATGCTCTCCTTTCCATCTTTTGACCTATCTGCTTCTGTTTTCAGGTTGGAAGAAAACAATGAAACAATTATGTGCTAGGCTGAGCCTGTCCCTCTTTTCCTGGCTTTGACCTCTAAGGCTGGACTGGAAGGTTGGAAAGGTCTCCTTTCCAACCTTAGATCTGCTAGCTCTCCTTGATTTCAAATATGGAGATAATTCAGAAGTTTACCTCCCTGCTAGCAGTGTATTCAGCCCTCCTTGAATATCGATGCTGAGTTGAGCATCCTTGTGCCCAATGTCAAACAGAGCATGTTGCAGCAGTGTCCCACTAGAGTATTGGTTTATTTTCATATACACATCATAGCATTTCCAGTTGAGCAGCTACTTGCAGGCCTGATTATTAAGAGGCAATACTACAAGCCCAATATTAATTTTCAAGAAGTGGTTAGCGATAGTAGACGTCTCAGATAAACCAATGTCCTAATTTTGTAGATACTAAAAATGGACTGATTGTAGTTAGTTAAATAGTAATCTCTAAATATTCATAAAACCCAGGGCAAAGTTGTTGAGGGCTGATTCCAGAACTGTGTATTTCAAGAACTGTGTCTGCATACACTTCTCTGTGATGTGAAAAGAACTGAAATTAATGGAAACGTGTCTGATCATAGCCCATTCAAGCACACACTTAAAAGAACATATATGAGCCACCACAACACAAACTGATCTATGTTTTCAATATGTCCAGTGAATTTCTATTCTTAAAAATGACAGCCTGGTCTTTGCTTTGAATAATGTAATATATATAAGGTTCCAGTAACCTTGTCTGTAGTTTCTTGTACTTCCTGGGACCTTGCCCTTTGTTTTGGCAATATATTTAATTTTGAAATTTCTGCTTCTACATTCCCTACTTTTATTCAGACACCTGAGTATAGAATGATGTATATTTTTATAATGGTAAGAGCCATTTATAAACCTTCTAAATCTCATTGTATGTCTGGAAAGCAGATAATGGCAGGCCATATTTTTTATCAGACTGATAATGTGTTATTAATTAATATTTTTGAAAGTAGTAGTCCTACCAGATTCCTCTGTTTTGTCCTAGGTCTGAAATTTTATGAGAACCAGACTGTACATTCCTCTCTTGTTAGACAGTATTACTTTCAGAGATGTTAACCTGTTAGTGATTAACCAAGATTGGTGTCTTGAATGCTTGCGGTATCAGAAAGCCTTCCCCTGGGGACTTTTACAATCCAAGGAGAATTTCCACATTTGCACTTAGATAAGATGCTCTAACCCCTGTCTTTTCTACCCCTTTTTCTTTTAAATTACTGATCAAGCCACCATAAAGATTGTAGGGTTTAAAAAAATATTCCAGTGATTATTTTCATGACTATTTGCGGAAGTCAAATGAACAGAATTAAGGAGTGGTTCCCCAAAGTGTTGTTGTTTCTCATCTTAGTATTTGTTGGCTTTGTGCCTCTGTCAGCTAAGCTCATAAAAATGTAGTAACAAAAGTTTTTATAACTGGAACAGATGCAACTAGGCCACTCAACATTGACCTGTCTCACAGAATCAAGTGAATTTATGACCATTTCCTGCTTTTTTCCCTGGCTGCAACTAGTACCAGAAGATAGTAGAATTGATGATTGGAGGGAGACATGGTAAATGGAAAATCTGAAACTCTTTTTTTCTTAGGGCATTAGACAAACTGCCCCAGTGATCTCTAAGCAGGAATGCAGGAACTTCAGGCATGCAGACTCTATAAAAACAACAACCTTGGCATCTACCAGCCAGCCACAGGTGATAGCTTGGGAGCAGAGGCATAGCGTGGGTTGCTGGAACCCACGGTGGGGCAAGTGTCGTGCCCCCCAGTATACTGGGCAGTGGTCAGTCCCTTTGCTGGTCAGCGTCTAATCAAGGGAGTCTCTCCTTGCAAACCAGCCCCAACCTGGAAGCAGAGATAAGGCAGAGAAGCGTAAAGTCAGGAGCGCCACTGTGTTGCCTCTCCCTCCTGTCCTTGTAGTGAAGCGCTCTGGGCAACATATATTGCTCCGGCAGTGCTTTCCCGCCTTCCTCTTCCTCCCTCCTCAGTGGGCAGTGGCGGCGGCCTTCCTCTCCCTCTCAGCCGGCTC
The DNA here is from genome assembly GCF_965207765.1 of Zootoca vivipara. Classification (NCBI taxonomy): domain Eukaryota; kingdom Metazoa; phylum Chordata; class Lepidosauria; order Squamata; family Lacertidae; genus Zootoca; species Zootoca vivipara. The sequence goes on from NC_142591.1 coordinate 57,992,589, forward strand.
AGGGCAGGCACACGGGCATGGGTGTCCCTTTGCCACCCATGAGAAGGAGGTGCTGCTAGGGTCCCAGACCTGAAAGCCCAACCCGGAGGTGGTTTGCCTCCTCGTGGCTCCAGCCTGTTGTGGAGCTCCTGGACATGCCCCCTCATAAATTTGTGCCTGGGGCCATGTCCCCCCACGCTATGCCACTGCTTTCCCCTTCTGAAATATTTATGTTTCAAATGGTTGCATTATTGGGGGTTGCAATAAGGCAGAGAATAGTTGTGAGTGATGTGTGAGAGAGGTGGGTGGGAGAGACGGAGGGACAGCGGGGAACTTGCAGCTTACAGAAGAACAACTCATGGTTTCAAATGTCAGACAAATGTGCCCACAAGTAAGTGGTGGTGGTGGTGGTGGTTTATTAAATTGCTGGAGGAGTACATGTTTTCTTATACAGTGGTACCTCGGGTTACAAACACTTCAGGTTACAAATGCTTCAGGTTACAAACTCCGCTAACCCAGAAATAGTACCTCAGGTTAAGAACTTTGCTTCAGGATGAGAACAGAAATTGTGTTTTGGCGGCGCGGCGGCAGCAGGAGGCCCCATTAGCTAAAGTGGTGCTTCAGGTTGAGAACAGTTTCAGGTTAAGAACGGACCTCCAAAACGAATTAAGTTCTTAACCAGAGGTACCACTGTATAAACTTCTAGCCTTCAGAATGTTCATTCTACAGCCTGGCTCTGATGTCTGTACGAAAGCCATAACAAAAAAAGCTTTACAATATATAGAATAAATGAATTGTTAGCAATTTCTAGAGCAGGCATCCCCAGACTTCGGCCCTCCAGATGTTTTGGACTACAATTCCCATCTTCCCCAACCACTGGTCCTGTTAGATAGGGATCATGGGAGTTGTAGGCCAAAACATCTGGAGGGCCGCAGTTTGGGGATGCCTGTTCTAGAGAGTAGGAGTTTCCTCCCTGTTATAGTTACTTGTGGGTTTGACGGTGGAAACTGGTGCATCTGGGGTGTGACTTTACACTTGCTAAACAAAGTACTTCTCTCCTCTGCTTCACTGTGAGACAATAGGAGATACCGTAATTTTCTTTACCTGAAAGCTACTGATGTATGTGCAGACTGCACTTCTGAGTTTAGATAAAGAGCAATGCCGTGTACGTGATTTATGCACAGTGACTAATGCTATTTTGCTGAGATATATCTGAGGAATATTTATACATGATAAAACATGTTTGTTTCTTCTTACAAATAAACATGTCTGAAAATCAAAATGGTAAACCTGGAGTGGAGAACCTGATGTCTTACAGATATTGTTGGATTCCAACTCCCATCTGTTCTTGGCACTATAACCAATAAATGGAAGCTGTAGTTCAACATCTGGAGGGCATCAAGTTGTTTTTACTGGATCTTTTGTACTGTGTTTAGTTACTACTTTTAAACTTTTTAGAGCACAGCTCTTACTATTTAATATCCAGCCCAGAGTGTAAAAAGTAAAATCCTCACCCACCATCCTGATTTTTCAGATGATCACATAGCTAACAGAACAGGTATCTTGCAGGTGTGATAATCTTCCTCCTTCCATGCTTTTCTTGTTGTTCTTTGGCAGAAATGGACCAGTGATCTATGTTTGCATGCTGTTTGGAGTCTTGTGATGAACCATTAAATAAAATGATCTATCCCTAGGCCCAGAAGTTGGTTGGTTGCCAAACAGTAATCCAGCACAATTAACTATCAGAGATTTGAGCACTCCATTATTCCAAAAGATCTGACTGCAGCCACCTGGAAAAGCAGAGAGCTCAAGGGACCATAGTTGATCAACACAATAATTTTGATTTTGGGGTGTTCTTAACAGGCTAATTTAGATTTATTAGACTGATATCCATGACTTTCAAAATAGCTTTTTTTGACATCCTTATTTTCAGCTTTATTTTCATCCAGTAGTCCGTGACCACTTTCATTTGTGTAAGAACAGTACATTGGTAAGTTTTCAACCCTTGCATAAAGCAAAGCCCCAATGATTCAATATCACTTGTACTGTATTCATATTTCAGGGTCTTCTTACATTACATGGCAACAAATATGTTTTGCCACTATGTGTACATGCAGTTATTATGGCCCTCTTGAACTCAGCTGCTCTTGCAATGCCAGCATGGAGGCTGTGGGTGACTTATAGTTCTGTTAGACACTGGGGTAGGAATGCTTTTATCATATCATATGCAATATTGTGAATTTTAAGTAAAATAATAATTATGCCGCTTGAACTAAGTAACATGTATAAACTATTTTGGAAGACTACTAAAAAGCTCAATGAATTAATTAGTTATTAATTATTCCCCCCTTTTAAAAATCCCAGTGAAATGTTGCATGACGTTGTGAAATGAGTCGGTAGATTTAAAATTGTCTGGAACATTTTGAACATGTTACAGCACATGCAGGATTTTGAGGAAGCAGTAAAGGATCCAATATAGAGGATTGGAAAAGGAAGGCATGACGGTCATATGTGGAGATTGTCCTAAACGCCAACTAAAGCAGAAACATATGATATGATATAGTTAGACATGATCACAGAATACGTTCAGAAAACAGCAAATTGGGATTGAATAAAGCTGAATGGAATACAGTACAGATGTAGCAACAACAATGGCATGAAGAATGTGTGTGTGGGAATTCAATTGTGATAGTGGACAATAAATTGCATATAGATATTCAACGTGCTGTGGAAGAATAATATATGTGATTCATATCTAGAAAACATTGGTAGTTTTGTGTATTCTTGGTAATTCTTTTGGTTGACATTGACACCTCATGTTGTACATTCATTTCCAGATCTCAGTCATTTTACAGTATATTCAAAAGGAAATAATTTACAGTATATTAACCAAAACCTAGGGTCATAGTAGATGTGAAACCACCTGGCTGGGATGTGACAACAACTGCTGCTTTACTACTCTGGCTTCCAATATTTATTTCCTATAAGTGGTAGATAATACTGTAAGGAACAAAGAAACAGAATGATCCTTGCCCAAAGGGTAGGCAATTAAAATAATGAATTGATGTATTTTACTGGTGTAATGTTTGAAGAGCAAAATTATCATGAAGAGACAATATTTTAATTCTCACACATCCAGAGATATATAGACCTTGTGTGATATACTGACCAATCAGGAAAGGACATTTCATGATGGCCTGTCAGAAAAGCTAGTGATGCAATGTATATTTTGGAATTTTTCACCCTGAACTAACCAAGGTACTCAAAATACAAAAGGAAATATTGTCCTATATTGAGATACAGGTGAATGGGAAAATTAATAAAGCTTTTTTCACTTCACTTAAAAGGGGGGAAATGGTAATATTTCCTCATAGCTTAATGGGGGGAAATTGGTCTTTTCAGAAATACTAGGCAGGGAGGCCTTAAACAACAGATGCCTTTTCAACTGTCTTATACAGTTGGTGTGTACTGTAGTCACCATTAATTTCAAAGAGGCTTTTGTAAAGTTGCCTAAGCCCTAGTGAAATGACTGGATGTTACTCAACAATAATTCTGAATCAATTGTGTATGCTTTATCTTATGAACTTACTGTATTTTTCCGTGTATAAGACTAGGTTCCCGCCCCCCTAAAACATAATGTCCAAAATTTGGGGGCGTCTTATACATGGGGGCCATCTCCCCCCATTTTCTTAAATCGGAGTTCCCAAGAATAGGGGGCGTCTTATATATGGGGCGTCTTATAGACGGAAAAATACGGTATATTTTGCAAGACTGGCTGCAGTGGTGCAGGACTCTGAAATTCAGACCTTGAAACTTTACTTGTGAGAAGAAGCTAGTTCATGGTTAGTCATTCTAACATACCACTGAAAATGTTTACTTTTCACGTTACACAGTTATGACTGTTTCCTTCCTAGAAAATAACAAAATATAAATATACAAAATATAAAATGTTCAAGATTATGTTTTGCAGCTTACTTCTGCATGCATACGTAGAATTAAGTCCCACTGAGTTCAATTATGTTTATTCTCAAGTAATACAGCTTAAACATTTGTAGACTAACTTTTGTGGGAATAGTAGGCATAACAGGAAGAGCTAATGTTCATTTTATAGAAAGAACAAAGATAGAAACAATATTTTAGTCCTTTTGTATGGAAAAGACTCAGAAGAAAAATAGAATAACTCTTTTAAGAGCTTATGGAGTCACTTCTTCTTAAACATGAGAAGTGACCTAGACAGCTGTCATGCCTGATGATGTCAAAAAACCCTCCTTTGTCCATCTCCTAGCCTATATCAGCCACCAATGTGACTAAGGCAGTCCCTGCCCTGAAACCAAATTGAAACAGTAATCGGGGAGCAGGAGGAGTGAAAGGAAGCACTACTGTTATAGAATACTGTATAGTGATGCGGGTGTGAACTGGATTAGGGAGTTCTGACACTTAAAGGGAAGGGAGGACAGACACTTAAAAGTTCCTTTTCTGGTCCTTCCTCTAACTGGAGTGACCTGCGTTGCTTTGCCATCTTCCAGATAACTTTTCTGGTCTCCTGTGTTATAATTGTTTTCTTTTAAGACTTAGACTTGCACTTAATAGTCCAATAGACTTAGACTTAATAGTTTCCTCTGCATGGTTAGTGAATTTATTAGGTTTCCTGAATGCCATTGGGAAACATCCTAATGGCATGACTGGCTGTTAAAGTTCTACTGTATTTCTCCATGGAGTGCCAATATGAGTGAGGGGTGGACATGTTAAGCAAAGTTCAGCACTCTTTCCCTACAATGCAGAGACTGCTCAGTCCCTTGGTTTTCCAGGTAACCTGGACCACGGAAGCAGGCAGGGAGGTGACTATAGAATAGAGGTGCCAGAAGACTGTGTGTGAAAGCTACTGATCTTAAGTATGAACTCATTATCAGGCATAGTCTGTGACATTATCCAGCAAAGAATGATAGTTCACTTCCATTGCATCCATGAGATGCTGTGTGGCAGAGTTTTTAAAGAGGTGTGAGGCCTGTTATAGGGTGATGTGATGAAACCAATGGAGGCTTACTTTGTGACATGTTCATATCTGCTTTAACCTAACCAGCATGAGTTCTGCATTCAAGTAATTTATCTAGAGCACCATCTTGGTTTGTGGGAGGAATACCTTTTCTGCAGCCTGAGGATGTGGATAAGGGGTACAGCCTGAGGATGTGGATAAGGGGTACAGCAATGGTTGTGTACCCTGGCTTATAACAGATAGCTGAGGGTGATTGACCAGCTGTGTCTAGGAGGTGAAAAGTGCATTGTTACTCAGAAACTGTTTAGTGCAACACAGGCTTCTAACTGGGCTGCTTGTTGCAAACACATCTCACTGGTGCTGAAAAAGCAGTACTGCACTAGTTGCTAGTACATTTCTGAGACAAATCAAAGTACTAGGACCACCGCTTTGAACCAAGGTACCTGAAAGAATGCCTGCTCCCACATCAACTTGCCCCATGCACTGAGGTCATCTTTGGAGGCCTCTCCTCTCTGTGTCCCAGTTATCTGATGCAAAGTGTACAAACATCAGGCGGAATAGGAAGAGATCTAATTTTGGTATATTAGAGAGGCTTGCCTGATGCTAATGTTAATGTATTTCTCAAGCCTCTTTAGCTTGATAATTTTATGCTACTGTCCATTTTTTTGTAAAATAATAATAAATCACTGTGTCATCGTGCTTGTTGTTGTGTGTGTAATGTGAAGCACCCTGAAAAGACATACTGATAGGCAGCTTACAAATCCATCAAGTAAAATAATAAAAGTTTTGGCAGAGTTACCGTACTTACTTCATCATATGCATGAAATATAAGATACGGCACACATTTCTCCAAAACTCAGAACATATTGTGTGTTTTGAATATCTGTTACTTTTAGTGTTGAATACTTGAGATACATGGAAATTGGCCAGCTGTGCATACAGCGATTGAGTGAAAGGTCAACAGATAATATGGTCTCTGTATGACTAGGAGGCACACAAGAACCTTGAGAGAGGACAATTCTGCTAATATCCTATGTGAACGATCCCTACTGCCTACTGTAAATTAGCTCTATGTTCTCCATGTAAGAGCCACTTAGTTACATTCCCGTTCTTTTCTATAGAGAGTGCAGTGTAATTCAAAACCTTGTATATTTCTACGTAAAGAGAGGTTTGCTGCACAAAGGATAGCAGATGATCTGTTTTATATCTCTACATGATAGTAGAGCTGCTACCACAATTGCATGTCCACATGAATCCATCTCTCAAAGGAAAGTGACTTTGCTTATCACACCAAACTGCTATGGCATGATAGCAACTTTCAAAGTTTATCTTAGTTATCCCTCTGCTTTCAATTAGTGATCATTTAGTGTGTACACAGTTTGCATTCAGAAACCATATTAATTTCAGTGTAAAATGATCGCCGCAAGGAACAAGCGCCTTCAGCAATAAAACATTTATTGTAAATAATCATGGAAATTAATATGAATCTTCATAGTTTACTCCCTTTCTGTAGCTAAATAGTTATCAAAAAATCTTGAAAGGAAGAAATTGTGTTTGCTGCCTTGAGTTCCCTGGATGAAAAGTGGAGTATGAATATATTAAATATATATATAAAAATAGTGAAGTTGTGAATTACATAACTAGAATTTGAATATCACATTAAATGTAATAATTATTAATTCTCTACCACAAATCACTTTGAAACTGAAGGCTATCCATAACATTGAGGGAAGTAATTGCTTAAACAAGTCTTGCTTGAAAATGAATAAAGCCTTCAGGATAGAAAGAAAATGCATGCTTTAAGGAACACAAGTCAGTGGAATTCTTTTTTTTTTTAAGAAACAAAGATAGCAGTAATTAATGACCCTGACTCTGTGCCAAAAAAGCTTTCTTCTGACAACTCCAACTTAATTAAAACTTAAGACATTTCAATGGTCTCAGAAAGCCCCTGATGGGGTGAACTCTTGCAAACTCGTGAGAAAATTTTGTAAATTAAAGAAAAAGATGTGTGTTACCACTGGTGCCATGACTCTAATCCCTGACAGTCAAAGAATCTATTTAGCCAAAGCCTTTTCTTTTAACTTGCTCACACCTGCAGGCTTACTGGTACTTCCTCTGTACCAGAAAAGGCATTTTTTGTGTTTTATGGAAGATCAGATAATAGGAGTCCTGCTGTTACTTTTGTTTTTGTGCATTGTTCATTATCCTGTGCATAGCAGACACACTTGATATGCTTGACTTACTTAGGGGTAGAACATTGGCAGAAAGGTTTAAGAGACACAATATTAGTGAAGATGGGCCGGCAAAAGAGTTTTTTTAAAAGGGGAAATAGTTCAAATGGAAATTTGAAGTTGTTGGACAGGGAGAATGGCAGAGACCTGCTGTTCTTCACAGATCCAGGTTATAAGAAACAGTATTCTGCTTTAGACAGTACTTGCTTTGTTAAACTGGAGGGGGATCCTTTTAAATTACTCTTTCCCCCCTTCTAATTAATTTAAATTCAATTTAAGTTACCATGTAAGATTCTCAACCAGGTGTACCATATGAACAGGAATATCCAGTTTACATTGGCAGTAGATTGAACATCTTTGAAGTTGATGGGTTTAATTGTTGACTGAATACTACAAATAACACAAATTATGTGCTAATAAGTGGTCTTTAAAAACACATACATAAGACAGATTCAAGTTTTCCCCCTCTATAATAAAGCAGATCATTCTGTAGTTCGGTACAAAATGTTTTTTAAAAAATCCAGCCGTCAAAACCTTCTTAAGATAGCTCTAAGATGTAGATTGTGTGAATTCTGAGCAGCATTGTTCATGTGCAGAAGAGACATTCAGTAGGTGGAAAGAAAAAAAATAGTGCTATTTTTGTTTGTACCTTCTTTTATCAAACATTTTGTAGTCAGACAGATTGTAAGCTTGGATTGTGTGTCTGTTAATGATACTACTGCAGCCTTCCCTGAGTTCATTGGTATTGAGTAAGATATAGATAAAATAAACCCTTAAGAAACTTGTGCACAAGATGGAATTGCTAAGTAACAGAACCTTGGTGTTTACCATGATTATGAAGGCGAGTTGTGTTCTGAGCCCAAAAACCCATCCCCCATGGAAATAAAGACACAGTGGAGACAGAATTTAGTTTAAAGGTTAATAGGCAAATTTTGGCCACAAC
>NC_142591.1:58005734-58090734 GCF_965207765.1 Zootoca vivipara
CAAACATTTCCAGTGCACCAACTCTGCCATAAAATCCCATAAGCACCTTGTCTGGGAGTATAATACAACAAAACAAGTGAAATAAACAATTTGTTGTCCTTTCAAAACAGTCAAAATCAGCTGCCCAAGGAACCTATCTAACCCTAGCTAATGGTAGGACTGGCCCTGTCAGTGGCTTTTGCTCAGGGTCAAGATCATTGATGACACACAGCCTTAAAAATAGGATTTTATGGAAAACAGGATATCCCAATGCAGGCTTATTGTGGGCAAGTTGCAGCATATAATTAAGAATTTGTGATATCTACAGTACTTTAAAGGTTGTTTACAGTGTTTGAATCTGTTATAAAACCATTTTAAAAGTCACTGCCTGAACAGAAATAAAAGCATTTAAATTGGGAAGTATTTATGAATTTATACCGAATTTTTCACTGTATGACTATTTTTTTATTTTGTTGAATATTATGGTCTTCCTTCAAGGCTCCAGGCAAACTACATTTTCTTACTTTGTTCATCCTCAGATCAACTCTGCATTGTAAGCTGCTGATATTTCCATCTTGCAAAGGAGTGTTAAGTCTGAAAGACAGAGACTTGCCCATGGCCAAGTCCTGTTACTTGAACCCTGATTCCAACATCATTTCCCACACTATAGATAAAAGCTCATGGGCCAGAGATTATTTGCAAGGTTAACACTGCCTACCACAAACAAGAAAATCTTGGAAGCTGCGGTGAAGGTTTTGCCATGTCAGGCATTATGTTGACAAAACATTGTGTTTTCATACATATGCTAATTGTTTTTCTTTGCCTGAGTTCCAGACAGATATACTCTTAATTTGCTGAGGTGTGCATAGGTTTGAGAGGTCTAGCTTTTCCAGTTGTAGCTTGTCTAAGTGGGAAGGCTGCACATTACTGGTCTACTATTCTTTTACCAGTGCTTTCAAAAAACCAGTTATTTCAAAGCAATCAAGTGTGTGTATGTATACTGGAGGAAAGTGAAGGCGGTGGGGGGGGGAGGTTAACTGATTTAATAAGCTAAATGATATCAGTGAAGAAAAATTCTTGTAATAAGGATAGTGTTTTAATAACCTATGCTATATCTTTTATAAGTCCCTTGCTAACACTCCTTAGTTTAGCAGTTTTTATTCATTAGAATGAAAGATTTTATTTTATTAAAGCCTCTCTTAACTGTTGCCTCTTATCTAGCCTTCTCAAGCGCTTTCCTGGCTACATGCAAAATATTTTGAGAGGCATTTGGGACTAAAGGTTGTAAAGGCATTGTAGTGATTTTTCACGGAGATAGGAATGCATATCATTAATCTTTTAAAGTCTGTTTAGATTGCAATTATACGGAAACAGTAATTATGAAAAACTAATGACAGGGCTCAAGATGTGAGGGTTTATGTGGAGAAGATGGCAATAGCAATGGTGTTAGGATTTCCACTCCACCCCCCTCACTTCAGATAAACACAACAGTATACTTTTTTATACAGTTGCATCATCAACAAAGTTAGCTTTTGTTTTCTGTTTTTTCGAGTTCCTTATTGCTTTATATTTCTTTAGCAAATATTTTGTGTTGCTTTAATGCCATACATGTGACTGAAATATATATTACGACTAGCAAATTAAGATCGCAATCCTATATACACTAACCTGGAGAAAGCCCCACTGAACACATAGGTTTGCACCACAAGTTAAACAATGCAAAGCAAATCTGAGGTCATAAAACTGATTTAGGCATAAAATAAAAGTTAAATTTGCTCTCTTCTGATGTTTTTGTTTTCATTTAAACATCAGCTTCATTCATCTGCTGCTAAGATAATTATCTGCTCCTTTCAGGAACTATCTGGCTCAGATGCCTATATATTAAAAGAGAGGGTAAAGAACTCAAAATAAGTATGGCATTTTCTGGAGTTAAGCATTATGTCTTGTTTTACACTGAACACCACATCCTTTCAAGTACCTATGATATTGATTATAGAAATCACTATTTTGGGGAGAGCTCAGTAACTGAGATTATGTATGAGGACTTGGATTGCCAAGGTAGATATTTTACCATTTTGAATGCCATTTAAAACAATAATGGTTTATTAGTCAAGGCTTTTGTTATGAAATATAACACTACATAGTTAGCAATGATTATATGCAACAATTTTTAAACATCCAAATTAAACTTCTTTCCAAGACAAGCACTATTCTACTTTTCTTTGGCTTTAGCTTTTTCAATAGATTAAGGAGGGGTTTTTTTTTTAAAGTACTGAGTATGTGTGTTTTTTCAATCATTATATACAACTTGTCTAGAAAGTATGCCTTTTTCTCTTGGCATTAGCTTATAAGCAAATTTCCAGTGGCTGTAAAATATTTCTGTTGGCCCTTTCTTTCTAGTTAACCACTGTTGCATCAGTCTCCAAACATCTATTAAGGAAAAGAAGAATTTTTCTAATATAGATTGATAAAGAATAAGACCAAAGATGGTAATTTTTCTAGACAAAAGTATCGCTTCATTTCAAAAATAGTAAAGTGAGAAATATTCAAATGAAATTTCGGCCAAATTCTTTAAATTGTATTAAGAGTTTACATTAATTTTTTTGTATTAATTTTTGGCATTTCCAGCACTAACCAGGTAGGAAACAATCCCGTTTAAGGGCAATATCCATTTTAGTAGTTGCAATCTCAGAGAAGTAAATGGTAGCCAACACTGGATGTGATTTCTTCAGTTAAGTTCCTCCCCCCCTCCTTGCTCATTGTTTCTCCTCGCTTCTTCTTGCCAAATCTTCTGGAGTGCTTGTAATTTCCTCAGTACAGAGCCTAACAGGCTCATCAGCAGCAGAAGGTAAACATAATAGATGTGAGGAATTTCTGGAGATTTATGAGGTTTAACTTTGGAAATGTACACTGTGTCTGGTGACCCTAGTGCCTGGCCACATGTGGATGCCACAAATTGGAAATATAAATGGGGCATCATTTAACCCCGCTTAAAAGTATAATTTAAGAACAAAAGGTCTATTCTACAAGAACTGCTTAAAAGTGGTCTTTACTCAGCAACAGTACACGTCCCAAGAAAAAGATTATCTGCATCAGCAAGATTAGGCAGAGAGCACTATGTTGCATCAGCCCTGAATCAATGATATTAGCCGTAGTGGGATTTAGCATCAAATGTTTAATATATGGAGTATATTCTCAGATGCTTAACATTATTGTGCAAATGGAGACTAAGCTCTTTAAATATTTGCTTGAATTTCTGTATCACACTGCAAGGTTCATAACAGGACTCATTTGTTGAATTTGGTTATTTATTTAAACATATGTAACTGAAAAACAGATGCAGTTCTAGCAATCCACCTGTTCACCTGGAGTGTAGTCTGAGGCTTTCGTCGCTCCAACCCCACTCCCTTCCCTAGCCTGTTTTATCACCATTGTCAAGGACTTGCATAAATTGAGAAAAGGAAGCTTAAGGAGATGATTATTGCTGAGAACATCACTTTAACCTGCATCATGTCCTGTCGTACTATAGAATAGAAACATAGTAATGCTTTGTCAAAGATAGACTTAAACAAAAGCTTGTCTGACCTTTGGGATAAAAAGCATTTGAAACACTGGTGACTGATGCACAACTATTTTTTTTTCCTGTGCTAAGGAATAATGTTCATGAATGCTTTCAACAATGAAGTAATTATTAAGATTGTAATGTTAACCTGTTTATATATCACTCTGCCAACCACAGAAACTAGTGGATCTAATTTTAAAAATTCAAAAGAATGATTTTCCTACAAATATCACATTTTACTTATACTATGAGTATAGAATAAAGCTTAGTATAGTGATAATTTCCCTCTTTCTTCTATCATATATAATAAAGCATAAGCATGCAGAAGAGAATCAAAAGTGGGAGATTCTACAAGTTCTTCCACCATAAATCCTCACACTACTCCAATCACACCTTCCATTGGCTCTCATAGGTTGTGGAACTCCATCTGTAGAACATCATCTCCCAAAAGGTTCACATGGTTCTTGCTTTGTTACCTTTTAGATGCCAGGCAAAACCATTTTTCATACTTCCAAGAGCAAGCCTTTCAGACTTGTTGCACACACAAGATCACAAAATGAGTGCAATGCCCAGACACCAAACTAAACACCAAATTTAACCTTCCTCTAAGATTCATTTGATAGTTCCATGTTCTCTCCAAATAATTTTTCCATCTATTCCACTCTTGTCAAGGAGACAACCCAGGTCAGTCTGTCACTCCTTCAATTTCCCATGGAGTCTGATTTTGAAGGGGACTATAGTAAATGACCAATCAACAGTCAGCGAGTCATCACTACCAACAATGAGCCAGATTCATCTGTGCATACCTACTTTATGATTCATGATCACAGAGTATAGGCACCAGTCCAACACTATTGTGTCATAAGTGGGGTAGGCAGTAAGCAACCTGGTAAATGCCATTTACCTGCCTGTGCCAGTGCATTAGGATCAGAGCCTTGTCCCAGCTACCATTGTCAAATAAAAACATCTCTCACCCCAAAATGAGATTGTTTACCATGGTGCACTGTGGAATGACATACGAATGGTAAGCACTTAAAAAGTTTTAGTAATTTGAGTTTTTGAGCTTTATTTTAAAGTTTACAGCTTGAATCCTAATGTTGTATTGTGCGAAGACAATTCCACGTGAAGGGGCCAGGGGTTGGCTGTTATTACTCCCTCCATCTTTTGTTTTTGGGGAAAGCTTTTATAGTAATGTTATTATAAGTTTCTAAAAATGCCTCCCTCTCCAGAAGGAAGGAAGGGTCATTCTCCAAGGAGTCACCAACCACTGTCCATTGTCCACTGCCCTGTAATAAACGCTCATTACAGTCCACTCCTCTGTAATAAACACTCTCCATTTCCAGGTTATACAGTTCTATGGTGCCACTACATTTGGAAAACTGTGTACTGTTCTGGTTGCCTCACCTCAGAAAGGATAACATAGGGTTGTGAAATGTTCAGAAAAGGGGGCAACCAAAATGATCAAGGGGATGGGGATCTCCACTATGAGGGAAAATGGCAGTATTTGGGACTTTTTAGTTTTGTGAAAAGGCAAGTAAGAGGTGATACGATAGAAGTTTAAAAAGTTATGCATGCATGGTATGGAGACAGTGGATAGAGAAAATTTTCTCTCTCCCTCATAACACTCAAACTCATGGAGAGCCAATGAAGTTGAACGTTGGACAATTGAGGACAGATAAAAGAAAGCACTTCACCATGCATTACATAGTTAAACTAAGGAACTTGGTCCCACAGAAGGCTGTGATGACCACCAACTTGGGTAGCTTTAAAAGAGGATTGGACAATTTCATAGAGGACAAGGCTATCAGTGGCTACTGGCCATGATGGCTCTGCTCTCCCTCCATGGTCAGTAGCATTATGCCTCTGAATGCTAGTTGCCAGGATTGCAGGTCCTGTTGTGCTCATGTCCAGCTTGTAGGCTTCCCACAAACATCTGGTCAGCCACTCTGAAAAAGGAGGCTGGATTAGATAGTCTATTGGCCTTATCCAGCAGGCTTGTGTTCTTAAGAAACTGTTGCTACCAGCTTTGTGACAAGCCAAGTTATTAAATTAATTTCAAACCATGGTTTATGATTCTGGCTTGTCCCAGAATAGGTATAGTTTCCTAGATCAGACAAAATGGGAAACTATAGATAGAGACTTCCTGGCTTCACTATTACACATAAGAGCCCTGCTGGATCAGGCCAAAAGCCGGTTGGTCCAGCATCCTGTTCTCACAGTGGCCAACCAGATGCCTTTGGGAAGTCTGCAAGCAGGACATGAGCAGAACAGCACTCCCCACATGCTTCCCAGGATCTGGCTAATATCCAAGGTCTATGCAGTGGACGCTCGGATTGCGAACGTAATACATGCAGAAGCCACGTTCGTAACCTGCAGCGCCCGCAACCCGCACCACCACATCTGAGCACGTGCAGTTGCAATTCGGCGCTTCTGCACATGTGCAAAGTGTGCTTTAGCACTTTAGCGCATGCGCGAGCGCCAAAACCCGGAAGTAACCCATTCGGGTACTTCTGGGTTCACGCAGTACGCAACCCAAAAAGACGCAACCTGAAGCGTCTGTTACCCGAGGTATGACTGTATTTTCTTTCTTATTCCTTCTCTGCTAGAGCTCTTATTATCAGATGAGGCTCCATTATGAAGCCATAGCATATATATTACTCCAGGTATAGGGTGGTGCATATATATATATATATATGTATGTATATATATATATATATATATATATATATATATATATATATATATATTATTGAAACATTTCCTGTAGGATTAATTTAAAAAAAGGTCTTATTAAATAAGAAAGGTCTTATTTATGGTTCTTTTTTCTAATAGGGGAAATATGTTTATATTCTATATCTCCATCCCCTATACACACACACACACACACACACACACACACACACAAAGACAATTTTTTTGTTATCTACCTTTTACGAGATTTAGGCTAGTTATTGACTTAGTAAATGTAAAAAATGTTGACATGCTGTCAATATTAATGTAGATGTCAGTCCAACGCTAGCCCCTAATGTATGTAAGAGCAAGTATTTTTTACCTTGATACAGAAAAGCAGCCATGTGTGAGATTTAATATACATCCTAATCTATCTTGTCATTGCACTAGCCATGGGTGATGTGCTAATGTATGGGCAACCATTTTATTTTTCTCTTCACACAATAGAATAGATACACATGAATGACAGTCAAGTCTGCACTCTGTAATTATTTGCAGGACAGTGAGATATGTGCAGCAGAAATACTGTAGATTTCTCTGTAGAATTAACCTCAAAGGATTTTATTTTTAACTAAGAAACGTATTTCAGAAACAAAATTATCTGTTTCCCAAGCAGTGGCATTTTTAATAAGAATATTTAGTTGTTAAAATCTTGGCTAGATATATTTAGTCTCGTGCATACTTACATGAGAGTAAATCCCACTGAACATAGGATTTATTTCCAAATAAACATACATGAGATGGAGCTGTTGGGTATTTCTATAGCACTGTTTTTATATTGACATAATTTGCTGGGTTTTTTGTTTTTCTGTTTTGCCAAACACAGCCGATTTATATGATGCAAATTCTTTGCCATCAGTCTTGCTCAATAGGTTCCTCTAGATAGTTCCTTTTATTAGAAACCTATTTTTCCTCTCCACCCCACCCCCTTTGTATTTTCATTTAAAAATACCGTAACTGAAGATTGTGGAAACAGTGCAGGCAGGCATACAAGTTGGCACAGCAAAAGAGAGGAATTATACAATGTCTCATCTTTGTGTATGTTGGCAAAAACTAGAAACCTGAATATTGCTTTTTAATGTAAAAGACATTTCTGATGAGATTGCAGGGTTTTTCCCCCTAAAAAGAGAATTCAAAATTACATATTTCTCTGTGCAGCCTGAGTAAACAATATTTTGATTTCTCATACCAACTTAGAATGTGCAATATATTTGTCTTTCATTTAAAGGATCCCCCCCATAAGATGCATTACTGCATTTACTGTAAACATTAACATTTAACAGTAGACTTCAATGTAATTATAAAAGCTGAAATGAGAATTTATGATATGACTTTGTGCATCTCATTGCATGTTTATTCAGAAACAAGTCTCACTGTGTCCAGTGGGGTTACTTCCTAGTAAGTGTGTTCAGGATTGCAACCATGACCCTTTACAGTTAAGCAAAGCATATTTCTCCTGAACCTTTCTACCCACTTTACTGAAGTGTTTCACCACAGTGTAACATTATTGTGCTGTTGCAATGTCCAAAGCTCAGTATTAGAACCCAATCCTGTCATCACTAAATAAATTACAAGACTGCAATAATTGGGCTTACAGACAAAATTCTTAAATACAGAACTTTATATTCCATACTATTTTTGTATCCTTACAGTAGTTCCTCTAATCCTTTTTAAAGTAGTGTAAGGGTAAAATTGCTACCTTATGTTTCAAAAGGGCAGGTTTTGACCACTGGCAAGTATAATTTACCAAATGACAATGATTATGTACATCACTTTACTTCACTGTAGTTATTATTATTATTATTGTTTTAAATAAAAAATAATTTAAGTAGACCAAGAACATAAGTGCTGTTTTCATATATAATGATACTGGCCAAAGATTGCCCCCTAACACAAGGGGCTCCTGGGAGTATCTGTATAGGAGGAGTGTATGAAACACGGGAATACAGATCAACATATGCCAGCAGGGAAGTAGGCAGCCATATTCATTCCTGAAATAGGTGCCACCCAATCACCACTTGTCCTTCATGTTTTGATTTTATACATCACAAATTTGCTTCCAAGACTCAAGGACTGGGTGCAGTTTATTGTAAAATTATTCCAATGTAGAATGTCCTGATAATGTGAGGTAGCAGCTAAAATAAATATAATTGCGATTGACCTCAACTTTTGTTCTTACATAGTTATTGTATATATTCATACTTAGGCTGATGTTCCCTTCTCTCTCCTCAACCCAGCACAATATGAAGCTTATATTGAAAGGGGTGGTATGTTCAGTGAGGAACCTGAGGATCTCTTACAAAGCTGTTCCTCTGTCTGGCCATAGAGGCATGCTTTTTTTGTTTTGTTTTTTACCATCAGCACCAACAACCAGGGAATTCTGATATCCTTCATTTGATACTTTGTTAGTGTTGATTCTAAATTATTTCTGTATCCCCCCCCCCAATTTATATAACAATATTAGTGGAACATTACTGAGGTTGGCTCTTGTGGCATAGTTTAGATTTCTTAAAAACTTGTAGACTTTAGATTCAAACTGGAAAATTTGAGTCTCAGGCCCAATAAGAGAAATTAGCAAAGGCAAAAAAACCCAGTTGGATAAACCATTGCAGCATAACAGTTTAGTATAGTTTCCCACCATATATGTACTTCAGAAACTTTGGAAAGATTGTGAAAACAATGTCTAGCAATCCCACAAGTCTTTGCAAGTGTCATCTCAGGAGCCCTTGTACAGACCTTTGAGGCCTGTGGAGAGTTGGAATTTGAGGAAGGAGGTTTGGAGGGTGTTTGCAGGCTTTTCCCCAATATATGCGATTTCACTTAAATGTGCAGTGCCTTAGAACACAACCCCCGCATGCATGAGCAGTTGCCTATATTCAAAATATTCAGATTGGTTGCCTAGCTTGTGTATAGTGCCACATCAACATGTTCTTGTGCAGCCATCACTCATGGTTACATCTTTTGACTGCAAATATTTTATGTTTCTCTTTAGCACATATACAGATAAATATGATTCCTCTGTAACTGGAATTATTTTCTTGCTCATCCCATAGTACTTGATTCAGATGCAAAGGTTATCAGGAACACGGATTTTACAGTATTGTGGAATTTCTTGAATGAGTTAAACTATGTGAAGGACCTTATTCTATAGGAAGTTAACAGTCGAAGAGAAAAACAACTACCAGACTTTTAGAAGACACCTGTTTAGGGAAGCTTTTAATGTTTGACGGACTATTGTATTTTAATATTTTGTTGGAGGCCGCCCAGGGTGGCTTGGGAGACCCAGCCAGATGGGCGGGGTATAAATAATAAATTATTATTAGTATAATTATTAATGTCTATTCAGAGGTAAGCTCCGAGTTCAGTGGGATGTGCTTCCAGATAAGGGAAGATATATATAGAGATATTGATATAGATATAGATATATCCCCTTAGGAGAAGGGGACGACAGAGGATGAGATGGTTGGACAGTGTTCTCGAAGCTACGAACATGAGTTTGACCAAACTGCGGGAGGCAGTGGAAGACAGGAGTGCCTGGGCGTGCTATGGTCCATGGGGTCACGAAGAGTCGGACACGACTAAACGAGATAGAAAGTTTAGCAAGCCAATGGAACTCAGAGGTTCGCTATTAGGGGAAGCAGGTTTCTTTTTTGTAGATCAAGGGTGGGACTCATATTTCAGTTTGAGGACCATGTTCCCCACCCCTGTAGTGGATAAAATTAGCTAGGTTTTCAAAACCTTTACTCAGTGATCCTGTATAATAGCATGCCTATTGATGTTATATAAAAATGTGGAAAGGTCTTATTGAAATATTTGATTTACAGTGCAATCCTGGGCCTATATATTCAGAAACACACCCTACTATGTTCAGTGGGGCTTACTCATAGGACAGAGTGCACAGGATTGCAGACTAAAATTTGCATTTGTGTGACTTTTTGGGGTTGTCTGATGCGCTTGAAGTAATTAGAAATACTTGTAGTGTGTAAGAGAACAAATCAACTCATTTAATGTCTCTGTAGCCTGTCATGTTAATATGTAAATACATGTGTATCTGGATGCAGTAGACCAATTTACACACATATATTATTTACACATTGCAAATGCTTCTTCTAAGCCACTATGGTGTATATTATATATAGAGAAAGGTTTTGGTTATATTTGAATTTATTTCTATTCGTTTGGCACCGAAAGTCATAATATCTGGATTACCTTTTATAATTAGTTTCAATCTGCATTGAAAATGTTTTAATGACATTAATATGAACCTGTTAACATTCTTTGCTACCAAATTAATAATGCAAAAATCTCATAGGGGGAAAAATCAAGCAAGGTGACTAGTTCACTAAGTGGAAATTCAGACTGACTGCTAAAGGAACCCTTTGTTCTCTTGTCTATGATTGCTTAAAATGTTAATGAACAAGAAGACTAGATGGTCAGAGGCCACCAAAAGGGGGAAAGGTCCTCATATCTCCTGATCTAAAACAAGACATAAGTAGTAATGCATGAATCAGAAAACGCATGAATTTTAATATTTATTTATTTATACATACATACATACAACAATGCCCTCAATGTTGGGATGGGAACCTACCTAATTCATGCTATCCCAAATGATATGCTCCATTTCACATTTCTCTGAATTTTGCAGTGCAGTTCTTTAACCAAAACAACATGTACAAAATTTTATAGTAGGGTAAACAGTGCATAAAAATGTAAACATGACATACAAAAATGCATTGTATTAAGGAAACTTGCTTTCAAAAAATTGGAATACTAGGCAACATTTCATACAAAGCGTGCACCTCAGGAGAAAAGCATAGCAACATGCTAATGATTCTTTTAGGACTTTAAAAGAAAAATCACAAACTGATGTAACAATATGGCAATCTGAATTTAAGATTGGAAACGGAGAGAAAACAAATTGACAGATGCTGCTGCTGTTGCAAATTTATAGATCATAGCTTAAAGCCTTTGAAATGGGTATACAGTACACACATTGAAGGTCTGTCAATTATCTTAAGTTTCTTTATCAACTCAGTTCTGCTATTTTTGTTCTACGGAGAAATCTATGGCTTAATTTCAATAAAGCCCACAAAAGAGCAATATCAGGACTGGAGGCGGGCAAGTAACACAGGACTCATAATTTTGTGAGCTGCTAAGAAGGCATTAATAAATGAGTTGATCAAACAGTAGTGTCAAGTCATAATTAGCAAGCATGACTAGATGGGACCCTGTTAGATGCTCAGGTGATCCAATTACTTATGAATGGAATGCTGTATTAGTGGAACTGTAGTATCACGGAGTTCAGGCCTGCAGATGGTCCTGCTTGTAAGCTGCTCATTGACACAGGGGGTTAGACATCAGGTCCTCACTGGTTAAAATCCTGTATACTAGTGTATCTGGAAAGGTTGATTTGCAAGCAGTTGGCCATAACTTTCCAAGGCCTTTGTGCACATCATTAGGTCAGAATAACTGGAATGTAACTGAGGAGATGCCCCATACAATTCAGACTGCATAGAATTTTGTGGATGGCATACTTAGTTCAATAATAAAAGGGGCAAAGAGTATCCAGACAGCAGTAGCCCATCTGCTCCTTCAGAAAAAGGCAAGTATTTGACAGGGTTTACAGACTGACTTTTAATAATGGAAGTATTCCATTGGTAAAGTCAGGTACTAAGCTGCAGATTCCATTACCCACAGCAATTCATGTTTTGCACCCAGGAACCCAGGAGGCTTGAATTGAAGATGTTTAGACCTTTCACACAAGAAGCCCCAAACTTCCACACTTGAATGTGAAGACAATTGTTTTATCAAATCAGTAATGGGAAGAAGATGCCTTTCCCCTATACTCAGAAATTTAATGACACTTATCTTTAATTCTTAAAATTTCTTTGGGTGTCCGTTTCTCTCCTCCCGGAACACTTTTTCAGTGCTTGGCTTACAAAGAGCTTGTTTTGGGATATGGAATTAATAGTCTGCCCAGCATTGTAAATAAGCCTATAAAAGTTACAAAATAGCCTGCAAAACATTTTACTACCCTATTGGGAACCTGCAGAGAAGGGATGGGAAGGTCCAGCCATCCTCCAGTAGCCCATTGCATTTCTATGCAGGATGTGGAGAAGGGGAGATTTCTCTCCCCTGCAACCCATTTGACATCTTTGCTGGGAGCAGAGGACAACCAGAGCACTCCATCCCATCCTTCCCTGCCAGCCTGCTTACTCGCCTGTGTGCAATATCTTGTTGCCTGTAGCTACCAGGTGCCTGCTTTAAACACATGGCTAGCCTGGCCTGTTGTCTTTGGTCCAGTTTGATTTCTAGGCTTAATGGCCACTTAGTCCAAGCAAACAGAAGAAACATCAAAAAGTTTGGTCTCATGAGTGAGAAAGAAGTGAGCAGATTACATGACCCTTTAGATCTATTCTAGATTTTATTAATTTTCTCTTTTCCCTTCTTCTGCCTTTTTTAAAAATATGTAAATCAGGCACCCCCAAACTGTGGCCCTCCAGATGTTTTGGCCTACAATTCCCATGATCCCTAGCTAACAGGACCAGTGGTCGAGGAAGATGGGAATTGTAGTCCAAAACATCTGGAGGCCGAAGTTTGGGGATGCCTGATGTAAATACTACAGTTCTTCAGCAGGTGATATTTTTTTTCAAAAGCCTTTTCTGTTGGTTTTACCTGGTGGAGAAATTATTGCTGCCCCATAGAAAACAATTCAGGTTTCCAGGATTTTACTGTAGCTATGATTGGGGAGTTGCGTGTTAAATAAAAAA
The DNA here is from genome assembly GCF_965207765.1 of Zootoca vivipara. Lineage (NCBI taxonomy): Eukaryota > Metazoa > Chordata > Lepidosauria > Squamata > Lacertidae > Zootoca > Zootoca vivipara. The sequence continues at coordinate 58,018,779 of NC_142591.1, forward strand.
CAAAAGTAGTAGCAAAGAAAGGAGCTTGTGATCTTTCTAGGTTACGTCCCACTTCATACAAAAGGTTATTTTCTTCTGAATTTCTGAACACTGAAAAAAATGCTCTGTTAATACTGATGTAGTCCACCGTTATTATACCTTTATTGCAGGAGACAAGATTGAGGCTGAAAGAATTGAGGTTGTGCCAGTCCTGCAAACTAACCTAAGGTTGTTAATAGCAATTTTGCTGAAATTTTGGGGAGAAGGTAGTACATGTCATATCTGCAGTGTAGTTCAGCATTGTTAATCTAGCGTTTTGCTTTTTGCATTTTTTAAAAATGAAATGCAGCGAGGAATAGAATGTGAAGTTACAGCAGTCTAATTAATTAAGGGCTGAAGGAGGTGATGTTAGCCAGAAAAGTGATGAGTGACGGACATCTGGATGCCAGGTCCACTTTCAGATGGACAACACACCTACTTATTGAGAACCAGCAGAGAGCAGAGGACCTGGTTTTTCAGAGGCCTTGTGACCGTTAAGTCGCCAGATCTACTAGAAATAGATCTTTGAGGTTTCTTCTACAATCAATTGTTATATAAATTTTATGAAATAATAATAATTTTATTAAATATGAAATAAAGTAGATCTGTTCTCTGATGCTAGTTTCGTATGTTTGCTTTTTTTTTAATTATTTACTTTGCCTCTCCCCACACCCATGCTTGAGACGCCTCTATTTTAAAGCTATTTGAACTGGTGGTCATCACATCTTCTTCCATTGCCTCTTTTTCACATTTTCTAGCACTGTGGTAAACTTTTTAAAAATTGAGGTGAATAGAATTGCTCACATACTCTTCATATAGCCTGACCCAGGAAGTAAATTTGGGCAATCGGCATACCGTATATGTGAAGTTAGGGATTTTTGTTCAGTGTGGACCACTTTGAACTTACTGAATTGTTTGGGGAGTCTTCAGGGTTTTTTTTAAGTTGTGAAGCAAATAATTAAAAAGTAATATTTTCTTTTTATAGATATTCCTGCTCCAGTGTGTAATGTGAACAACGGTTATAAAGTATAACACCTAAAATAATTCAATTTTATTTTCAGTATGTCTAAAGAAAAATATAAAACAGAGAAAATATGGATCAAGTTTCAGTCTGAAGCAAACAAACATGTATGCACATGTGTCCACTCACATACCCGAAACAGGGCAGGCAGAGGTAGATCTAGCCACATCATCTTAAATTTTCATGTTGTCTCACTATGCCTGAAATAATTCCTGAGATTAATACAATGTCAGTCAAAGACTTGTAAGTGCATCACTGGGGATGGATATAAAGGGTGAATGGAAAGGATTTGTGCCAACGTACTGTATAGATTTGGAGTAATGAGTAAACTATTCTGGTTTGTATTATGACTAACTGACCATAAATCTTGGTAGTTTCTGCTTTAAATACTGCTTTTGTTTCCCCAAGTTCTATATATATAAAGTGGGCAATGGTTACAAGAAGAATTACTGATATGGATTACAGTCAATGAGATTTTTTAAAAAAAATGTTAAGGAAATGCAACTGAATTTGCCAGTTTCTAATTTAGTAGCAGAGAATTGAAGGTAATGTATAGTTTGTTTGCATGGGTTCGTGTGGTAGGAAACCAGATTTCATTTCATTTCATTACTACATGATAAATAATGGCAGTAGACAATCTTTCTTGGTCAAAAGCAATTATTTCAGCAGTATAGATAATACAAATTCCTTAGCTGCATAATCCCTGAAGTACAAACGTGGCAGGGAATTGCAAGTCTACTCGTGATTTAGTAAGCTCTGTTTTTAAATGCAGCAACTAATTGTAGGTAGATTTATTTTATTTTATTTTTACCATAAAGCTATGTTTTCCTCAGCCTCTCCATCTGCTCTTTTTGACACCCCTGTCATTAACTGTCATTTTCCTTTAAATATACAGTGGAGCTGAAAGGCCAGCTCTACACCACATCATTTCAGATTAGGGGCACTTCGTTTGAGCTGAGCACTGTTTAGGTGTCAGAAAGAAGTCTCTGACCTCTCTCGCACCACACTGCCGCAGGCCCTTAATTAGTACTGATTCCAGCCATTACTGCAGAAAGGACAAAGACGACCACATCATTTTTCTACTTAGGAAGTTAGCGTCTGACCTAATAACTTGTCCAGACTCGTGCGACACTGTAATGACCACACAATGACAGTGGGATTATTTGTCAGGCTCTTTCCTCCCCTAAACCTAGGATAATCAGGAAAGTTAAGAGTTGTATCTCTCACACATTCAAGGGCTGTTTTAGGTTCTCATTCAGGTGATCTCACAATAATGAATAATGGTCTGAGAGACAGGAAAGTGGATGAGGCAGCAACAAAGCATATCCCTTTTTTGTACCAGCCACAGATAAAATAGGAATAAATAGGCATTCTCTTTGGAACACTTGATCCCCTGCAATTTTAATTAAATAGGAATTTCCTAGGACCTTGGTAGATGCTGCTTCAAATAATTTGTCTGATTCCTCAGAACAACAATCACTATTGCTGGAGCTGGACTAGCATCAGAACTGTAAGTTGTAAACACCACACTGTTTCAATGTCAACTGAATATTACCAGTCTAATTATAATGCTATGCTGATGCGATCACATAGAAAAGAAAGTATGTTAATAAGCTAGTTACAGGTAGGTAACCGTGTTGGTCTGCCGTAGTCAAAACAAAATTTTAAAAAATCCTTCCAGTGGCACCTTAGAGACCAACTAAGTTTGTCATTGGTATGAGCTTTCGTGTGCATGCATACAAAATGGGGGTGGGATGTTCTCTCCTGCCTAGTTTCTTGTTCTTCTTTTAGTTACATAGAAAAACAATAAAGAATAAAACTTTAGAAATTATTTTCATAATAACTGCTTTATGTGGGGTTGAAAAAGATGAAAGTAAAGAAATTTTACCATGGCTGTTTTTGGACTGAAGGATTCTAAGCCTATACAATATTTTCCCCCAGGTTTTAAAAAACACCTTAAAAGATATGTAACCTCTTAAAAGATTAAACTTTCAGTAAGTGCAGAGCAATTGTGTATTGCATATCCTCTAAAACACACATACCGGTATAACACAGCCCAGAGCTTGTCATGTTTATGCATATAGCTGACACATTGATTATGCAGAAAGTAATCAACACTATTTGTGAAAAACACTGCATAAATTTGGTCCAGCTCTATACCCTATGAACATAGGTAACAAAATCCATGGAAACAAACTACATCCTATTAGCATCCCTCCAACATGTTGGAGATAGTGGCCTCATTTCAATGTAACATGAAGCTGTGGTTTAGCATTATGAGAATGAAGCTCAAGCTCACAATCACCCCTTCCTCCACTGGTGCAGCAATGAAGAGAAATTCAGAAATTTCTGGTTATGTCTATACCCAAGCAAGCTGTAGTTAACTATGCTTTAAGGCAGGGTCAGCACGGCTGCTGAGACATTTCCCCCTCATCTTGCATTCACATTGTTGCAAATGAAAAAATAGGGAATTGGTTACTGTACATATCAGAGCCTTTGTTTTCCCTAAACGATAGTTAAGCTTAACCATAGTTCCAGGCTCAGCAACAGTTAATAGAAAACAAAAACTTGCAATGTCTCATTGTCACTATGCCAGAGAAGAAGGGGAATGCATGAGCTTGAGGCTCACCCATGTACCGCTAAACCATAGTTTAGTGTTACATATAAACCAGATCAATCTGTTGGTGAATCAGTTTTCAGGGGTACTATTCTCACATGATCATTAAAAACTTCCCTGTATTAAATTTGCAGAACCAGGTTCAAAACATCACTTTTATATGCTCCCAGATTAGGATCCAAAATTTTAGCCCATTGTTTTCCAATGTAATTTGCAGATATGTTACCCAGTTTTGAGATGTACACACAAATTCATTTTATGTGTGTCTGTTTATGCACATGGAGGGAAATGTAAGTAGTACAGTGGTACCTCCAGTTGCGGATGGGATCCATTCCGGAGCTCCAGTCGGATCCCGAGGTTTCCACAATTTGAGGGACCGCTTCTGCGCACGCACACGCGACAGTAGAGCACTTCTGCGCATGCGCACGCGGCAAAAAACCGGAAATATACTTCCGGGCTTGCCGCTTACGTATCCAGAAGTTTATGTAAGTGGAGGGATACATAAGCGGAGGTACGACTGTATTTTCAAATCTCAATTTACAGTTGACCTTTTTTTTTTTGCTAGTAGAGATATGATGGGTGCCTTTCCCAACATGTAGTCAATAATAGACCCTTTTATGGTTAATAAGAGACCTTTTCCAATTCTTCATAAAAGCATTTTAAAATGGCATTATTAAAAGACACCAAGAAAAATGTTCCTAAGTACTGCTTGTAATGCACAGTAAGGATGTGCCAGAAACTAAAGAAGTACCTGAAAAATCACAGTTGTAGCTGATACATCATTCTTCATTTGTGCCTTCTCTCTCTACTCCTGCTCCAAGGAAGGAGTGTCAATCTTAACTAAGCATTTTCTCACACACACACCCCAAGTGATGATGATTATTAATTTCTTTGAATATTTTTTCTTTCTTACCATGGATCAGTTTGGAAGCTCATCTAGGTCTAAAACATATTCAACCATGTATTTTGCTTACTTTTAATCAACCTGTTCTTCTGAACAAGGTATGGAATTGATAGCCATTATTGATCGCTTGTAGCATTACCTAATCTTCACTAAATGTAGGAAGCTTTTCAGATTTAGAAAGGTGGCAGAAAATGTCTAGTAATGATGCTGCTGGGAATTCAGACTCAATATTGTGGTCAGTAAAAAAGGGATGCAGCTCTAAGAGGTATTTTATTATAAGCCTATTGGCTTTACTAAGTGTTCAGGCTAGTCCAATAATATTTTGATATTTAGCAGAAACTTCTAAATTTCAGTTTTTTCTAACTGCTGTCAATAAAAAATATTTGTGTTATCCTGCCAGCTGTTTTAAAATAGGGTAACCAGTGCTGCAACACTTAATACATTGTAGAAGAAAAATAATACAGTAGCAAAGCAAAGATGGAAATGTCATTAGGGATTCAATAGAGAGAAATCTTACAAGAAATTACTAAAACTAATATAAACATGACCTTCACTGTGTTTCAGTAATTATCCTAGTCCAGATGATGGCATTTTTATCATGATTTTCTTTTTCTGCCCTCTTTGTTTTCATTTTTATCCGGTTACTTCACTGGTGAATAATTGCTAAAGGGAACCCATTATGCAAGGCGAGCTTTCAGTTTGCAAGAGAACTTGCTTGTAGCTATTGCCACATTTGAACCTCACTAATGTATGTAAATTAAAAACTATGGTATTCGGATTGCTCCTGTTTGGAATAAAAACAGAATCTGATCATTACAATCTGCAAGCCAGGTATTATCACTGGACTAGTGAGCTGCTGATGATAAATTGTACTGAATAGCTTGTGGATAGAATATTTTATCTCAGTTCTCTATCACACAGCACTGCATAAAATAAGAATGATTCATCAAGCATGAGAGCTGGTGGTTTATGAAATTCATTGCTCACGGCAAGTGTATTTTTTAAAATTCGAAAGACAAAGCAACTCACAAGGGTTATTTAGTAATCAGTGTGAATTACTTCAAGGTATAAACCCCACTGGAAAAAAATTAAAAATACATTTGCTGTATGGGAAGCATTATTGCTTTGGGTGTTACAATTTAATTGCATATTATCCTATAGCTTTTTAGACCACTTTTCTTTCAAAACCCCTTATTTTGAGAATAAAAGTGCATAATCATGTGCAACAGGATTATTATATTGAAGAAATATCTCCTTGTCCTTCCAGCAGATATGTCTTCTGTGACTTGTATACCTTAGGCTGTAGAGGGTATTTTGTTTATTCAGGAGGACATGTTAAAGGAAGACGTGCAGTGTAAAGCCATCTCTTTTCCCATTTCAGATTTACAATAATAATGTTTCATTTATACTTACGTATTGATGTCCCAAGGCAATGTTCCAAATGAAAAGATAATAACATATGAAAAAGTGTCAAAAACTAATTACGTTTTGTAACTTGTTTTTCCTTCACATAAAGTATATTTTTCACAACACTGTCCAGTCACATGCTGGGATTCTTGCTAACATTATCACATGCCAGTCACACCAGGTCTCAGTGGTGCCTCTCCTTCTGTCATTATTTTCAGCATCAATTAATTTTCTCCTGACCTCAGCTTTAGAAAATGTTGCAGAGAATTATCAGTGCATGCTTTGCTGAGTCTATTTTGAAAGCATTAGGCCGCAATGTGTTTTTTTTCTAAGATGGAGTAGGCCAAACATTATATTTTCTCACCTGCAGGGTTGCCTAGTAACCTGAATTAAGGATTTTTGCCAAGCCTTCAATAGAAATAAAAGACTGTAATGCTGGTTGACCCAGGTTGGGGGTGGGGACTAGAGTCAGGCCCATTGATATTGATCAGAATTTTGAATAAGGAAATATGAAGCAAAAACCTCATTAACATTCACTGTGGAAGCAGTTCTATAGCTCATCATACAAGCTGATTTGATAATGCAAACTGAGGATACTACATCTTTCACAAATGTTAAATTTCTATTATTCACTGTGCTTTTCTGTGACGTTTTGATGATTTTTCAGTCTGTCAAAGAAAGAAATATTGACTACAGAAGAGATTTTAAAAGGCATCTTCTGAATAGGTAAATATACCTTGGAGAGAATGCTTTCCAGAAACGTGTTTGCTGCATATGTTAGGTAGTGGTTCACATAGATTTGTTCAGCATTCATTTAATCACTTCAAGGGATGAAATTCCTTGTTTAATGTATTGCCATTGAAAAAGAAAGATCAGTGTACTTTAGAGGTGGGGGTCATTCTTTGTAACGCTATTACAGCTTTGTCCTTGACATTAGAGATTCCTGGAGGGGGGGGGTGGAATTAGATAGGAGGAGGAGGAGGAGCATAGAGTAGAAATTTCTGCTTCAAAATAGGAGCACAATTAGGAGATCAGCACCGGCGACGGTCCTTGGCAAATGATGGTGTCAGGCCACTAAGGGCTGAGGGTGGCAGGGATGACATCCACCCTCGCAAGATGGAAATAAATGCCCAGTTTGATAAAAGAAAACAGACAATTTATGTATACCCTGAAGAGTTAACAGCTAGTGAGCCATTCCTATGGGTCAAGTGCTGCATTTGCATTTTGATGGGATGTTATCAAGTAATTAATGCACCAGTCAGGATTTATTACTTCAGGAGTGAACTGAAAGGTTCATTACAAAATCGGTTTCACTTGAAGATAGGCATTTCCTCAGAGTTAGCTTTTGACATGTTGTTCCTAGCTCCCTCTGCCTGTGGCAGCAGTGGTGGAAGGCCAGTGAGGTGAAATTCATTGCTTAATAAGGGCATTCACTTTGGGTATTCTTGTGATAATAAATGTATACATCAAGGCTGCACTGCCTTGTCAGTTTAATTGCTTCTTGTGGTCCTTAACAAGCCAATCTTAATCAGTCTGGACCATGTTATGAATAATTTAGGGATCAGCAGACTTCCCGCTTAATAAGATGTACTAGATTATAAAACTTAAGAGTAGTGTTTATAGAAAGCATGCAAAACACTTTATTAGCAGCAAAGTAGGCAAAACATGCAGCGAGTTATTCCAGTGTTTGCAGTTTGTGAGCAACAGCTGTGTGTCTTAATGCTACAACACTCCACAGCCCCCCTCCATTTTTGTTGAAGGCCATAGTTCGGCCTTTCTACCCGTCTAAGCCTCAGTGAGACATAATGGGAAATTTGAGTAGGCTATGAGATTAAAGCTAGGAATCGATGGCTAGCCAGCAATTGTCATTTTCAAAAACATTCTTTTATCTTTTTAAATACAAAGCAGATCTTCTCCTCTTTAAAAAGAAAAGAAACATTTTAAGATGGACAAAATTACCTTTGTGTGTGCAAGTATGTATGACAACCCATATAAATTTTAATTTAATTGCTTAGAAAGGACATTGAGCTGTCAATTTTTTATCAGCCATAGGAATTTTAAAATGGTTTCCTCTTTGTTTAGTAACACAATTGGAATGGATGATAGGCTGTATGAACATGGTTCTTATACGCAGTATAATGTGTTTTAGTAAAATACTCTTTATTAAAGGTAATATAGGAATGCATTAGAACATTAAAGTGAAATAGTCTAAAATCTCACTGTCTCTGTTAGGTATTCAGCATTCAATAAAATGTGGCTTGATTTGAAAGAACATTTAACCTTATTGTTTCAAAAGAACTCTTTGTCCTCCGTTTTACCTCAAAATTCATAGGTTGTAAGTGGCCCACAGAGTAATGCATCATTTAGTTTATGACATCTAATAAAGGTCTACTGCATGCATTAAAACCAGGTGTTTCGGTATTTTCCTTTTGTTGTTGGTGGTGTATCCTATTGTTCTTATACCACCTAAAGTGAATTCCTATTTGTGTAATTTTATATTTATATCTTTAATTAAGATATAACAAATTATGTCAGTGATCTGTCTTCATCCAAAGCTTATGTAAACATGAATTCATATATTTGAAAAAGTGTGCATGAATCTTTGTACATCATGTGTACATCCATATTACAAATTCTGCATTGTCAATCATTTCCTAATACATTAAAATGAGATTATTGTTTAAACTACATTTATGAATCAGAAAGATGGCTACCAGTAAATGAAAAACAACTTCAAACCTATTTCCAAACCTATAGCTGGACCATCATATTCCTTTGTTCTTGTGCAGGTTAATAGAGATTGAGGAGATGGGCAGAGGAAAAGCAGTGCAATTTTCTGCTATTTAAGCTTGGCGAAATGGCACTCTTCAGGAAGCAGCAAAAAGTATGAAAGCGTAATAGGCATTTTAAAAGTAGAAGTCCATATAGCTGCTTGAGGGATCCTCAGATTTAGGCATGCATAGAATCACGAATGAGATAATCAGCATTGTGAAATTGAAACCTGTCTGCTGCCTGCTGCTGTTCTTCCCTCTTTCAGTGGAGTGATTTGTAACACTCATCTTCTTCAGGCAAGGCAGCCTTCAAGATTATCCAGAACTGTCAATAGTAATTGCCAAAGTATTTTATTACCTACAGAAAATCAAAGGAATTTTATAACCAACAGTTATCAACTTTCAATACACGGTATAAAGAGAGCAATTTTAGTTGGAATGCAATCGTGTTTGGCTTGCTTTAATGTTCTTGAGACAATTCCTGTGCAACCAACTACAACATTCACTGTATTTAAGCTAGAGGCAAGAATACACATATGCACTTTCAGTAAGGAAAAGATACATAATGCTTACAAGCATCTGCGAGCAAGTGGTTTTTTTAATTGCTGTACAAACTATGCCTTAGTTAATTACTTCTAAAAGAATGAGAGTGTTGTAGAATACAATTTTTTTGGACTTCTGGCAGCAGAAATAAATTTAAGTGTACAATTCTGTGTCATCAGTGCATATAAAGTGCTGTGGATTCATTCATTATAAATTTTGAAATTTTTATGCTGCAGCTAATGTATTGCTTGTTGTGATAGTTATGCTGAACCAGCCATGTTTTCGGTTAACAGTACAGCAGAGTCTTTAGATTTGGGCCTGGTTCTCACATAAATGGATATTCTGAATTGTAATACATGTTGAAATACATAGCACAAATAACAAACCAAAACTGGAAGACTAATTTGCCCAATTTTACAAAATCAAGCAGTTAAGATGGAAAATCTGTGTCTGAACTGTGTGACTTCAGACTCCATGTGTAGGCTCACATAATAGAATATTGCTCTATATAGGAAAAAAATTAATCTCCCCACAAAGCAAACATTAATAATAATAATAATAATTTATTTATACCCTGCCCATCTGGCTGGGCTTCCCCACTCTGGGTGGCTTCCAACAAAATATTAAAATACAATAGTCTTTAAGATATTAAAACTTCCCTAAACAGGGCTGTCTTCAGATGTCTCCTAAAAGTCTGGTACTTGTTTTTTCCTTTGACATCTGGTGGGCGGGTGTTCCACAGGGTGGGTGCCACTACCGAGAAGGCCCTCTGCGTGGTTCCCTGTAGCTTTGCTTCTCGCAGTGAGGAAATTGCCAGAAGGCCCTCAGCGCTGGACCTCAGTGTCTGGGCAGAACGATGGGGGTGGAGACGTTCCTTCAGGTATACGGGCCCAAGGCCATTTAGGGGTTTAAAGGTCAGCATCGACATGTCAGAAAGAAGGGTTTACCCAAAGTAGTACAATCCAAGAACAAATTTACCAACTCAGATCTAAAATCCTGCATTGCAGGAGGTTGGACTAGATGACCTTTGCGATCCCTTCCAACTCTGCGATCCTATGATTCTAGGTCATGGTTGGTGGCTAAAGAATACTAAGTTCCCAGTTCCCTTTAGTACCTGTGAAAGTCCACATTTTCTGCATAGATTTGTTGAAGATGTTCTCCTCTTCATGTGTAGAACTTGATTATCAACCCAGTTGCACAATTGTGTGTTTGCTGAATAAATTCACATTCCTCTTGTTACATATTCTGGGATTCCTTTTGTGGAGAATTACAGAAAGTAAAAGGTGATTAACAAATGTAAATAATAAATGGGGACCATAATAATTCATGGTAAGCGAAGAGCAGTGTGAGGAGGAGACTGTTGTTCCCTTCCTCTGCCCTTTCGTTCCTTTCCCAAATTGTGTCTTCTAATGAGTCAATTTGCCTCGTGACATCTTAAGCTCTTTCCGCCCACCAGCCTCATGCAGTGGCTTCTGCTGCTGCAAGGTTGCTTAGCCCCATACAATGCCAGGGTGTAGTTGCATCATGTCCACATCAAGTGGAGATTGTGTCATTGGATCCATGAAGCTACTTGCCCTTCAGAGGCGCAGACAGGCCTTGGAGCTATTATGGCTCCTTTTGTCTAATAGTTTCATTGAGTTTGCACTTAACTGTGGGATCACAATTAGCAGGGGCCTTGTGGCAACTATCGTAGCTTCCTGGATATTCTGGCGGAGGTGAACACATGAATCAAGGGGACAGTTTATTCACTCCCCCAAGTTTTAATAGTCCCACCACTTCCTCCTAACCTGGGCAAGTAGGTAGCATGTACTTCTGGATGGTGAGAGAGCCTCTTCAGCTTGTTTATATTCTGCGTGCTCTTATGCTGTTTTTTCCTCAGGCACTGAGGAGGAACCTGTTAAAAAAGAAATAAACATTGAGACTTGAATAACGCACGACAAAATATAGCCATGGATGGACAAAGGGGAGCACATTAGGGCACTGTGGTAGAGAGTAAAGTTATATTGAGTTCAGAAGTTTCATATCTGGCTACGAAACCCAGTTCCAGACTGCTCTGGAACAAGGTTCTTTTACTTCAAAGTGCAGGGTGAAAGGAAGAAATGTGGTCATTTGAGGGGTGAATGGAAGGGAGAGGCATCTCCCCCCCCCTCAGTGATGCTTCTGGAACGAGCCTGCTACATAACAATGTAATGGCATTTGAAACAGGAGAATGTTCGTAGTAGGAGAATATCAGTTGCTGAGAGGAAAACTGCTACTTTTGGTGCAGCCAAGTATTTATTTATTTTTTAAGAGAGAAAAATGTGAGCTGGCTACTGCATCAAGGTCTTGTATCTCCATATATGTTGAATTCTTCCCACCCCCTGGATAAATCTCTATGTAATGCCACCCCACATTGCAATTTGCAGATAAGGTCACCAAGCAGGGTTGCATTTTTGGCTCAGTAATGAGAATTTGTAATTGCTGCTTGTACAATTTTAGGCAATTTCTCAAGAACAATGACAACTACCAGTGGACAAAATTGCTCTTAGGCACCATTTCCCCCCTTCTCTTTAGTTTATTCTTCTTGGTTTCATGAAAGTTTGCATGACTGTAGGCTGCAGGAAAGACAGCTTGGCTGTATGTTTGTGGCTGAAAATTAGAGCCAAATCCAGTTGAACATAGTTTTAGAGCATATTTGAAAACATATACTGTTGCAAAAACTTCACAAATAAATCATTCTGTTGCCACCATTGTATCCACAGAGTGTCATCAAGCTGTTTATAATGGTTGAGAGGCTTTTACAACTTGAACTCATGAAAGATGTAGATGTGGTGATAATAACTCTCTGACTTATTGGTAGGCTGTTGGTGGGGAAAAAAACTACATCCAAACTGACTTGGATGCCTCTGTTATGCAGGATATGAAGCAGATGTGCCCAACGCTTCATCATCCTGCTTTTGCTCAGTTCAGTTTCAGTTTGTTTCACCAGAGGTATGGATATGGTGCTTGGAATAGTTTGGTCTACAACCTTATGCCTGACAAGAAAGAAACAGAAAGAGGAAGAAAAGAACGCAGATCTAGGGTTAGGGCTTTCTCAGTGGCAGTTCCATTTCTGTAGAGCGGCTTCTCTAAAGCTGCCTGCTAGGCCACTTCATTGCTTAGTTCTAGATAAGTTGTTTCTTAGTCACCCAGATGAATGGAAGCTGGTGTCGTCTCTCTGTTACTGTTTAGATTTTTCCATATTTTTAAAGATATTATGTTGTATACTGCCTATCTGTTCTTTGAGAGAAAATAAATAAGTTTTAGAAATAAAATAAATAGCAACTTTCAAAAGATTAAAATACGATAATTTCATTTTTTGTGGAACCTACCGCCTTCTGCATTATGACGGCGACCATTAGCTTTAATGTGTGCCAAAGCTGCTTCCCTTCTGAATCATGGACTTTCTAAATTATTATTCCTATGGAAAGTACTACAGCGTTTTCCCTTCAACACTTATTTGAGCACCATTTAACTCCTTTTCAAGTAGCTTTTCTTGTGTAAATGGAGAAATCCTATTCCTTAACTACCATTACAATGTTTTCTATTGAGGAACATTAAAAGATTCATGCCTCACATATTTTGTGGCAGGTTTTTTGAGCAGAGGCAAAAAGTTAAATATCCTGTAGGTGTAACTTAATGAATCCTGCCTCGGTGAAGTAGGATAGACTATCTGGATCCTGTATACTAACATCCCTATTCGATTAGGGCACATCAATCAGCTACTGAAGTGCCACAAGCAGAAGTGAGCAGTGTGCCTTTCCATAAGTGCATGTAGGGCAAGGAATAAATTCAGTAAAGCACACCCACTTATCCTCAAGCTGTACATATTTTTTCCATTGTGTGTGTCAGTAACCAGGGCACACTAAATTTATACCAAATACTAGAGCATATGCTGTAACTACTTGTTTGGCTGAATACCAGTTCTTCTTTGTGCAGTATCACACATTCAGGTACATCGCTGGCCAGCTACACTGATTTGATAACCCCCTTTTTAAAGCAATGGGAAAGTTGAAAGGATGACCTCCTTCAACTATCGGTCGGCTGAGGCAGCAAGGCTAGCTTCGAACAGGCAGAGCCTCCCCTCCTTAATTCTGCCAGGTGCTTTGGTGGTTGATTTTCCAAAGAAGCTTCCAGGACAAGTAGCATGTTAAATAGACTCAGCAGTAACTAAAGATAGACCACTGCCACACAGACGCCCAAGAAATTATAATTCTGTTAGATCTTCCACAGTTTCTAAGCGACTAGTAGCAGAATGTAGCTCAGATACCCTCTGGGAGACATAAAGTTATTGTGTGACTTAAAGTTATTGTGTAATTCAACATTAGTCCTTTATGAGCTGCAGTCCCTATGGACCGCACTATCTAATTACATTGAAATACTTGCATTACTTCTCTGCCTTCTGATTGTTACATTTGATCATCCTTGTTCTTTTTTTTAATCACCCTTGTTCTTGACTCTTTGTGAAGTCTGGGGCTATTCCTTTGTGGATATGATCCAGTTTTCTGTACTAACATACAACCCTCAACCTTAGATGTAAAGTCACATAAGGAAGTAAAAAAAAGATAAAAACAGTGGACTTCTGCCTCCTACCCCCTACATAAGGGAGCAGGATTTTGTGCAAGAGAATCATTGGCCTGGTTCTCATGTCCACATTTAGCCATAGTAAAAACATGTTATGGCTTATGAACATGCAGCACGATACAAGTTCCTACTGTGCTCCTCCTCCACTCCCGCTTCTTCACCGTCAGGAAACAAGCCAGAGTTTGTTTTGTTGTAATGTCCAAATTTGGATTATTCAAACAAACCACATGCAGTAAGCCAATTCCAAAACTTGGATGCTACTGATCATGGATTGTTTCTTTAGAAAAAGGTTACAGACATCTATTTCTGTGATACACTTGTTGTTGTTGTTTAGTCATGTCCGACTCTTCGTGACCCCATGGACCAGAGCACGCCAGGCACTCCTGTATCCCACTTTATATACAGTAGTATATAATATTTTATATAAATAAAAAAATTAAAAATTATAAAAATACAAATAAATTTGATACTGCAGTGCCTAGTTCATTGCCGGAGTTAAAAGATGTTTTGTAGCGGTATTTACTTTGGCACATTCAGATCGCCCTGATTCCGCCCCTCCCCTTAAAAAAAAAAGTATTTTCTTATCTTTGAAGAAATTGTGATCAGACCTTTCATTAGATAGGTTTCGTAAAGGACATAAAGCGAGTGCAAAATAGAGAAATATGGTTTTGAAGGATTTCAAGATGTGGCATCAACCCTCCACAGCAACAGTTGCATTTCTTGTAAACCAAGAGCTAGAAAGAAGGCACACAGTACTGCTTGCACTGACAAATCTTTAGCTTGGTCACTATTTTCAAGTACGCAAGGTCTGTATATAGGAAATTAGGGGCTTATATGAAGGCATGATTGATGAGATGCTAAAAATTCCTTATAGACCTACTGAACTTTTTTCAAAAGAGTATTTTAATAAATACAGGTGTGACTCACAACAAAATGTTGTAGTGTGTGCCTACCCCATGATAGCTCAGTTGACAGAACATGAGTCGTGGGTCGAACCCCACGTTGGGCAAAAGATTCCTGCATTTCCAGGGGGGAGGACCAAATAGCCCTTGTGGTCCCTTCCAATTATACGATTCTACTATTCTATCAATCTACACTCCACACAAGTCTTATTACTCAAGCCATATATGGCCTGTAACAGGAGCTTTATAACACTGTTAAGTCCAGGTCTCTCTGGGAAGCAGAGGATTGCAATTTGCGGGGGTGGGGGGGGGGTGGGGGGGTGGACACACACAGTCCCAACCATCACTTTCCTTAGCTGTTCTAAGCTAGGGGACATTTTATTGTTTTACAGCTTTTTATTGTTATACATTTTGCTTAAATACAGCAGAGTGGTGGCTATGGAGACAGAGAGCCCTACATTATTACTGTATAGAAAACAAAAATAAAACAAAACATTTACGGTATAAAAGTTTTAGAATTTCACCAGGCTGTTACAGGATGTGCACTGAATGAAATTGCCTCACAGCCAGTTTGCTCTGGCTCTGCAGGGGCTGGTCCTGCTCGCCCGCTGCCTGGCTTTCTTCAGGGTCATTGTGGAGGCAGGCGAGGGCTGCGCTGCTGGCGGAGGGCGGCTCCTCCGGCAGGGAGGAGACGCCATGGAGGAGCCGGGCTCGGAAGCTGCCAGAGCTCTCTTCGCAGCGCACCCTGGCCTCGCCTCCACGTGGGCAGCGAGGGGCACTTGCAGCAGCGGCCATCGGAGTTGGTCACCCCCGCCCAGCCTGTCGCCTGGGGTACTGGAAGTACTGTGTTCACTCCAAAACATTGTAGGCACAAACCGTGTCATAAACAGGATTGTGTATGACCGCCCAAATAACATCATGAATGCAGGAGGGGCCCTAGGAAAGAGAAACTGGTTTTTCTTCCAATTTCCTGCCTTTGACATTCAATGTGAATCCGCATTCTCCTTCTCCAGACAATGAGATTAGTTATAGAAATTGTCCCATTTCACTTCGAAATTGATAAATATGTAATCTCTCAAGTTCATTATTAAAGGGAATGGTTTACAAAAACTTTCTGTAAAGCACTAGGAAAATAAGATCTACAATGCTGCCAGGTACCTGCATAGCTTTACATATAAGCTACTGGAATAGGTTTAATTGAACTTTGTTACTGGGAGTGGGGGTGGGAGAATCTAAACAATTACACTTCATAATTGCTGTGTATGTTTTTGTTTGTTTGTTTAAACAAATGACTGCTGGATTAGGTGGTGCTAGAGTTTACTGAGAAATAGCAGATAGCACAGCTGTATTTGCACAGAGCGGTACCTGATTGCAACCTCCTGTAGTGTGAGCAGTGGTAAGTGAACTGTTTCTGTGTTGTTCACTCACTCTGTCAGATCGAAACTCAGCTCAATAGCATTAAACTAGCTCCCATTTGAAAGATTTGTCTTACAAAACCCTGAAAACTGCTCTGAACATGCATACATTGATTTTGTTGCCGGAATCTCCTGAGCTTTGAGGAAAAAGCAAGCTACGTGTGCAGGTGGGAGAGGGCTTACCTCCTCAGTATTAAAAAATAAATAAAGGGAAGAGAAGATTAAGATTTTCTATTCAGCTAAGGCCCAACTAATCAGTGGCATGTAAGAATATGACTGGTGTTAGTGCGGTTGTATTTTCTATAATGAAACAATAAGTTAAGCTGTAGTCCTATGTGTACTTTCTAGGAAAAGTGAACAGTAACCTAAAGTGAATTATAT
Organism: Zootoca vivipara; assembly: GCF_965207765.1. Taxonomy (NCBI): domain Eukaryota; kingdom Metazoa; phylum Chordata; class Lepidosauria; order Squamata; family Lacertidae; genus Zootoca; species Zootoca vivipara. The sequence continues at coordinate 58,035,360 of NC_142591.1, forward strand.
AGTGTGCCTTTATGCCAGTTGGCAAGTGCACTAAACTTACCCCTATGGGTAATATTACTTTCTCTATCAATGTAGTTAGAAATCTTCAAGATGATTTTATTTCTAGGCATTCATATATTATTTTCTGCAAAGGAAACTAGCTACATAAACACATATTTTTCAAGGTGTGGGGCATATGTGATTTGAAGTTCCATTCCATTTAGTTCTAAATTAAAGTATCAGCACAATATGAGAGAAGGTGACTGATTTTCATAAACATTTGCATATTTGTGCTGTGTGAAAGACACAACATATGAACTTGTCAGCTGTAGAATGTTCCTTGTTGTGTACTTGACATAGATTTATGTTGCAAATATAATGCACTGTATCAGAATGATTGCAAATATTTTATATGTTGTAGTGTGAAAGGATTATAGCATGCTGCATGTTTCAGCAGAGAGCACTAGAATGGACTTGAGTACAGCACTTTGAATACAGAAACAATTGTATACCCTGTGGCACCACCTCCTGCAATTATTCATGTGTGTTTGCCACAATTTGGTTACAGTGATGTGAAGATTCTCTGAGATTGTAGTACAGGAATGCCCTGGGCTTAAATGAACTACCTATACCATAAGATATCATAGAATGTTACACTTATATCTCAAATCAAGTCTTATCAGCAGTGACTTTGGTCTTTAGTAAGAAATACAATAAGAGAGCTGAAACAAAACTCCACAGAGACAGATCAAGCTTGATAAGGGAATTTCAGAAATTAGATAACATTTATTTCCATTATTTGTAAGGAATAAACTGTTTTGCCTCTAAGGCATATACTGGTTACATTCCCATTGTTTTCCCACTGTGGTTCATTCTCAATACAGATCTCCTGTCCTGTTTGAATTAAGTTATGAGGTCCCATTCCAGAAGTAAAAAATTTGAAATCTGGAAAAAGCTACAACCAGAGTACATTTTATGTCATTAAAATAGCTTTCTTCACATTGCTGGGTTCCACAGTCCTTCTTCAGTCTGAATATAGATGTATGGAATAAATGTGAAATACCATAGATACATTCTCAGGTGTCCAAGGTTATTTTACTTCTACATCAAGGTGGAGGAATAATTTCTGAATCGTGCGAGAATTGTACAATGGTGCGAGCAAATTCTTAACAGACTAAAGTGGAGTTGATATAAGGTGGTTTGTTTTTTTAATAATAAAAAAGCAGATCAGTTCATAATTCCATATTAACTATTTGAGAATTTCAAAAATTGTCATAAATTTTATGAATCTTTTTATTGTCTTTAAAAATAGTTTTACATATTTTATAAGAACCATGTTTTAGGAACCATTTCCTATTACAGCTCTAATGTACTCCCAGAGCCATTGGCTGGTGTGGTTAAAGGCTGTACTAATGGAATTATTTTCTTTCCCTGTCAGTCCATAAAAATGCTTTTACCCCTTTGATGTTCACATAGTAGCCCTTTTCACAAAATCACTTCCACAAATAGGCTAAATGCATGGAAGGGAAGAGGCAATACACCTGCTGCCCCTTACTCCAACATTGAACTTTGCTGACCCTGACCCCCACCTCCACCAGCATTTGAACACTGTACGGAGCACATGATCTGAAAAGGGGAACATTCAGCTGTATGTGCGTCAACTTCTATGCTAATGGTAACCCTATTTGTGTGGAAGCTTACATACTGTACATAAAGTTGTGCAAAGCCTTCTGCTATTGCAGATATTGCACTGAACGCACGGATGTCGGAGTGAAGGCTGGCCAGTCATACAGTGGTACCTCGGTTTGCGACCGCAGTCCGTTCCGCGGAGGCATTCGCTCGCCGAGGGCACGCATCTGCACGTGTGTGAAGCGCTGATAGATCGCTTCTGCGCATCCGACGCCGCGGAACTCGGATGTAAACACTCCCAGGTCTGCGGCGTTCACTCGCTGAAGCATTCGTAAACGGAGGTAGTTGTAAACCGAGGTTCCAATTGATAGGCTGAATGTGTAGAAGGCAAACAGGACTATACCTAGACCTTGTAGCTAGAAATTATGGTGCCTTGTGTGTTTCTGCAAACCAGTGAATCTGTTTGTTTCAGCATAAAGTGGCGGGTGGGGTAGGAATTGAACAGAGATTGATTTAATCCAGGGGTCAGGAAACCTTTTCAGCAGGGGGCCAGACCACTGTTCCTCAGACCTTGTGGGGGGCCAGACTATATTGGGGTGTGTGTGAACGAATTCCTATGCCCCACAAATAACCCTGAGATGCTTTTTAAAAAAAATGGCACATTCTACCCATGTAAAAACATGCTGATTTCCGGACCTTCCGCGGGCCAGATTTAGAAGGTGATTGGGCCGGATCTGGCCCCCGGGCCTTAAGTTTGCCTACCCATGATTTAATTCATGCATTGGCCTGAAATGACATGGAAGACACTTCCCTTGTGACTGTTTTCCGCAGCGTTCTGATATGCAATTGGAGGAGCCATGTTAGTAGAGCAGAATCCTGAGGTGTATCATGCTAACTGTGTGTGTGTGTGTGTGTGTGTGTGTGTGTGTGTGTGTGTAAAAAGACACATTGTTATTTACATGTAATCCCACAGTGCCCGTGTGATTCCTCCATATCTGTGCTTTTGGAGTAGATGGAAAATAGCAACCGGAAAGTCGTTCCCATGGTTCCTACCATTAAAAATGAATCTGCTTTTGTAAAATTTGTTCTGAAGACTGGGCTTCATCCAGTCCACAGTTGGTGCAGTGTCTTGTGTGTAGATGGATACCAATAGGGCACTGCAGATACAGGGCACTATTCCTTCCCCACTTCCACTGCAGGATTCCTTCACCAAGCGAACATAAGAAGCTAGCTTATACTGATGCAGACAGTTGGTCCATCTAGCTAGTAATGTAGTAGTGCAAGTCAAATTCTATTTTAAAAGCTTGTTTTCCCTTTTCCAGGTTCACTCCATCTCAGCTGGCAGTAGTCCTGTTTCTGAATGGAGTTTGGAATAGGGACAACTTGTGCCAGCTTCCTATACTTAGGAATGCTCTGTAAGACATTAAGTAAAAGGTATTGCTTAGAGTTTGTACATATGCACAGAAACAAACAGAACTCTGTTAATTTCAGTTGCCTATCTGTTAATAGACAATAATGCAGAATAATAGGTCCCACAAGGAAAAAATGATTACTCTGTGAAAACAAAGAAAAGTAAAAGCATTAATTTGTTTCAAAATTGTTTCAAAATGTACATTTGTTTAGAAAATACATGTACATACATGGTTTAAAACAGTTTCCTCTCTTAGTGCTTTAAACCATGATTTTAGTGACCTTAATCTCCTGAATTTCAACCAATCCACCAATCTAGAACTAAACATTTAGGACAATTTAAACTGAAGTGGCCATAAAAAGAACACAGGGTGCTTGCTTGAGAAAGTGTAAGTGCACGTAAATCCCATTGAAATTTAATAGGATTTATGTACAGAGCTAAATGCTTAAATCCTGTTAATTCTGATAGGATTAAGGCACATTTATTTATTTATTTATAGCTCCCAAAACAAATGTTGTGTATTTAAAGGTGCAATAAAATAAGCCTGATTTTTGTTTTGTTTCGCATTTAGATATATTTTCTGTAGGGTCAGCACCAAATTGACTATAAATTCTTTTCCTTTTTTTCAAACTATATAACTAGATAATAAAAACAAATGAACTTTAAAAGTTATGATGTTTTTACCTAATTATACTGTTTCATTTTACTGCCTCACAGAAAATATATAGGTAATAACCAGGTCAAGCTAAAATACTATTGATTCATTTTACAGACATTTTTAGGCTATGAGAAAAAGAGAACACACACACACACAAATACAACACAGTCATGCCTAGGAAAACAAGGCCAGCTAAAGTCATCCTCAGTTAACCCTGTCCCACATCAAATAATACTGTGTTGCTGCACTGGGAAGCTTTTCTCAGTGTACAGCAATCTATTAATTTTGCTGTTGCCTTCCTTCATCTCTAAACAGAATAATGTAAAGCAAAAGGCAATGTGAACAAAAGTTCACCTTCTAAAGCTAGTAAAGGAATGTCTTCTTTAAATCAACATTTTTGTTTAGTTTTGTTGCTGTGAGGGACAGGGGATATCGCGAAGTCCCTCCCCTCCTGAGTTCAAGCCCGTCCCCGAGCAAAGGGGAAAGCAGGGAGAGTTCCGATTCCAGTGGGGAAGCAGGAAGTCGTGTCCGAGGCTCAGGCAAGGTAGAGGAGCCAGGGTCCCAGGTGGGACAGGAAGGGGCAAGCAAGGGGGGAAGACCCATCCCCCCAACTCCAGAATTACGCAGGAAGAGGAGGGGCAAGAGGATGGGTCTGCCAAAGCTTTTGTGTTGGAGAAAGACGCGCCAAAAGCCATTAGGAGGTTCTGAAACCGACTGACCACATCACTCCGTGTAAATAGCAATGACTTGAGCACTGTAAATACGCAGCACCAATAAAAGAATAAAATGCAGAGCTGCGTGGCGTCGTTACTCTGAAGTAGTCCACTCCGGCCACCGTGACAGCAACCTCCTAATCATTTTTGGGCTACTTTGGAGTTGCCGGGATGAGCGTGTCAGAGGCGGAGAAGTGGCGGCAGATCGCGGAGCAAGCCCAGCTAGAACTGCAGCAGCTATCGCTGCAGGCGCAGGGAGAATTGAAGGCAGCTAAAGAGGAGACTAAGAAGGTCCAGGACGACCGGCTACAACTTGCGGAACAGGTGAGAGAGCTTCAGGAAAAAGAGCAGCAATTAAGGGCGGTGGCGGTAGACCTCCAAAACAAGCTGGATGCAGAGAAAAACAAGGCGGGAGGGGCACCCCAAGTCCAAGTGCTGCCAGGAAGGAGAGCTGGGACCCTAGTTAGCAAGTTCAATGGAGACCCGAAGGAATTTCAAGGCTTTGAGACTGAGATTGTGTATGCTCTTGAGCTGCACCACGATGAGTTCCCTGATGATGAGCACAGAGTAGCGTTTATTGTGGAGCACCTTACCGGGGCAGCCAGGGAGTGGCTAAGACCGTTAATTGCAACAAGGAATCCTTGCATGAAGAATGTCAAACTATTTCTAGAAGGTTTGAAAACGATGTATTCGTCCGATAGTCATATGGACCAGACTAAGGAGGAACTTCATAATTTACGCCAAGGAAATATGACAGTTCGCGCGTATTGGGCGAAATTCACCATGCTGGTGCACAGATTGGGGTGGGAACTGGGGTCCCCCCCAATGCAAGCGGCGTTCTACTTGGGGTTGCATGAGGAGGTGAAGGATGAGCTCTCGAGAGGTCCAAAGCCCAGTGATATGGATCAGCTGAGCAAAGCGGCTCTGGCGGTGGGGGTGAGACAGGAATCCCGGTGGAGCGACAAACAAGCAACGCGCGCAAAGCGGGCTTGGTTCCCACGGTCGCAGGAGAAACCACTCCCCCAACAACCCTTTCAAGCCAAGCCTGGGGCCAGCCAGGACCAGGAACCCATGCAGATTGATAGCGCGCGCGCGCGGGCTTTTCAAACCCCAGCGGCGCCAAGACGCAAGGAGGGAAAGGGCGGGAATTGCTTTCTCTGCAACTCCCCCCAGCATCTCGTCAGAGACTGCCCACATCGCAGGGAGTGGCAAGGAAGGGCGGGAACGGTGGTGCCCTCCCCCACTGACGCAGCACCACAGCAGGGAAACGGGAAAGCCTGGCTGCAGGAGACAAGGGGCAGCAGCCAGGCACAGTCAGCAGACAACAGCCCCAGCCCACCCACCCGCACAGAGAGGAGCAGAGCCAGCCCACCCCTCCCAGAGCAGGAGTGGTTCTAGAAGTCACGCTAACGCTCCCAAATGGCTATCCCCTGACAGTCCTTGCCTTAATTGACAGTGGTGCCTCAGCGAACTTCTTCTCGAGAAACTTTGCAGAAGAGCACCAGATCCAGCTTCTGCAGCTGGATTTTCCCCTTCACGTGGCAACCATTGACGGCAGAGAGCTGCTGGGGGGGGCCATCACTCATCAAACCCCCCCCATGAGAATGACGGTGGGAAGGCACTCAGAGACACTGGCATTCAACGTCACCACCATCTCAGACCCCCCCATCGTCTTGGGCATGAGCTGGCTGGCGCGCCACGACCCCTCCATCAGTTGGCACCAGAGATGCATCACTTTTGGATCGGACTTTTGCCTGGAACATTGCATGCAGCACCAACCAGGGGAGGGGCCTCCGATAGCCACGGTGGCCGCCATGCACGTCAAAGGGGGTGAGGCGATACCCAAGCCGTACTGGGACCTGCAGGAGGTCTTCAGCGAAGCGGAGTCCGACCACCTACCCCCACACAGGCCTTTTGACTGCCAGATCAACCTGGTGCCAGGGGCAACTATACCCCCAGCCAAGCTGTACGCCATGTCAGACCAGGAACTGGAGGATCTGCGCGCTTTCATCGACAAGAACCTCAAGCGGGGGTTCATCAGAGAAAGCAAGGCAGCAGGGGGCAGCCCGGTCTTCTGGGTGGACAAGAAAGACACGCAACAGCGCCGCCTGGTGGTGGATTTTAGACGGCTGAATTCGGTGACAGAGCCAGTGGCTTTCCCCATGCCCAGAGTGGATGATCTCCTGACAGCAGCACGCAGGGGCAAGATTTTCACCAAGCTAGACCTGAGGGGGGCGTACAACTTGATCAGGATCCGGGAAGGCGATGAATGGAAGACCACGATGTTCACGCCTCTGGGCTCTTTTGAATATCTGGTGATGCCCTTCGGGTTGCAAGGGGGCTCAGCCTGCTTCCAGGCCTTCATGCACCACGTCCTGGGGTCCCTCCTCTTCAAGAACTGCCTGGTCTTTCTGGATGACATCCTTATCTATTCCAATGACCCAGTGCAGCATGTGAAAGATGTCAGGGAAGTGTTGCAGCGCCTGAAGGAGAACCACCTGTATGTGAAGCTGGAGAAGTGCAAGTTTCACACCAAGGAGGTGGACTTCCTGGGCTACAAGCTGTCAGACAAGGGGCTGGCGATGGACAAGGACAAGGTGCAGGCCATCCTGGACTGGCACAGCCCCAGGACGCGCAAAGATGCCCAACGCCTACTAGGCTTCGCCAACTTCTACAGGAAGTTCATCAAGAACTTCTCTCGCGTTACGGCTCCCATCACTGACTGCCTGAGAGGCAAGCAGAAGTTCAGGTGGACACCAGAGGCGCAAGCAGCGTTCGAAAGCCTCAAGAGGGTGTTCGCCTCGGACCAGAACCTGTTCCACGTGGTCCAGGACGCGCCCCTACGCATTGAGACAGATGCTTCTGAGAAAGCTGTGGGCGCCATTTTGTTGCAACTGGACGCCAACAGGGAGTGGAGACCCTGTGCCTTCTTCTCCAGGAAGTTGACACAGCCCGAGCGCAACTACACCGTGTTTGACAAAGAACTTCTTGCGATCCACGCTGCGTTCAAACATTGGAGACACTTCCTGGTGGGCGCCAAGCACCCCATCCAGGTGTGCACAGACCACAAGAACCTGGAGTTCTGGAGAACTGCCAGGGTGCTCAACCAGCGGCAGATACGGTGGGCAGAGTTCTTCTCGAACTTCAACTTCTCCATACACTACATCCCGGGAGAGCAGAACGTCAGGGCGGATGCCCTCTCCCGCAAGCCAGAGTACATGGAGGAGGAGGAGCCACCAGCCCCAAGGCACATTTTCCCCCCGTCGGCATGGTCCTGCGGAGCAGCAGTGGTGAGCGAGGCAGAACTCACAGCACTGACGGCAGCGGATGACTTTGCCAACCGCATCTTCAGAGAACTGAGAGGGGGGAGGGAGCAGGCGACAGACTTTGCAGAACGCAGAGGGCTGCTTTTCTACAAGGGGGCACTGTACCTGCCCACCACCCAGCTCAGACGTACGGTCCTCAAACAGATGCACGACGACCCAACGGCGGGGCATTTTGGAAGGGACAAGACCACTCACCTAGTCATGAGACACTTCTGGTGGCCAGGGGTGAGGGAAGATGTTCGAGACTATGTACGGGGCTGTGACACCTGCCAGCGGGCAAAGGTGGTCAGGGCAGCGCCACCAGGGTTGCTGGAGCCCTTAGCCACGCCACACAGGCCGTGGGAAGTGCTGTCCATGGACTTCATCACAGATCTGCCTTCTTCCCGGGGTAAGACCGCAGTGTTGGTGGTGGTGGACCTCATGTCCAAAATGTGCCACTTTATACCGTGTGCCAGGGCAGTCTCTGCAGAAGAGACAGCCAAACTGTTTGTTGATCACGTTTTCAGACTGCATGGATTACCTTTAAGGGTTATTTCGGATCGTGGCCGCCAATTTGTTTCCAGGTTCTGGCGGCGGCTCATGAACCTCCTGCAGGTGGAGGTCAGCTTGTCGACGGCTAGACACCCGCAGACCAACGGACAAGCGGAGAGGGTCAACGCCATTCTGCAGCAGTACCTGAGATGCTACGTCAGCCAGAGGCAAACGGACTGGGTGGATCGCCTGCCACTAGCAGAATTTGCCTACAACAATGCAGTGCACGTCTCCACAGGGGTGTCGCCCTTTAAGGCCAATTACGGGCGCGACCTCAGATCTTTCCCAGAGAGGGAGGGGGAGGAGGAGGAGGAGGGCCCACAGGCTGAGGATTGGGCAGAGGAACTGGAGACGGTGCACCAGCAGCTCAGAGAACACTTGGAGAGGGCCAAGGAAGCGTACAAAAAGGGGGCAGATCGCCACAGGCGACTAGGGGAGGTCATCAGGGTGGGGGACAAGGTGTGGTTGTCCTCGGAGGGCCTTCCCACCAGAGGGAGGTGCAAAAAGCTGGCACCCAAAAGGCTGGGCCCCTTCACGGTCACGCAACAGGTCAACCCGGTGGCATACAGGCTGGCACTGCCAGAGGACATGAGGGTGCATCCAGTGTTTCATAGATCGCTGCTGTCGCCGTACAGGGAAAGCAGCAGGCTCCGAGACAGCGAACAAACCCCCGAGGGAGGGGGGGAGAGGGAAGGCAGGGAGCAACTCAATGAGGCCACGGCCATCCTGGATTCAAGGTGGGGGGTGGGGGGACTGGAGTACCTCATGGCATGGGAGGATGCTCCACCGTCCCAGAATGAATGGGTCCCAGCCACTCAGATACAGGAGGAATTCTTGGTGGAAGAATTTCACGCCCTCTTTCCCCACAGACCCAAGCCCTGGCACATGGAAAGGGAGGGGGAGGAGGAGGAGGCACGGGAGAGCAGCTCACCATGGCGCTGGGAAGCGGAGTTTGAGGAACCAGAGGATGAGGTATGGGTGTCACCGAGATCCACCCAGTCAGAGGAAGGAGCAGATTGGCAGAACGTTTTTACCCCCACCAGCTCTGACGCCACGGACTTTTTGGGATTCCCGTCCGCCCAGGCGGAAGGGGGGGCTCGCAGGACTGGGGGGAGGTATTCACACCAACGGGCTCGGAGAGCACTGAGTTCTTAGGCTTCCAGTCGTCACCGACACATGGGGGGGGCCTGGGGAGGGGTGAAGGAGAGCTTGGGAGGGGGGTGGATGTGAGGGACAGGGGATATCGCGAAGTCCCTCCCCTCCTGAGTTCAAGCCCGTCCCCGAGCAAAGGGGAAAGCAGGGAGAGTTCCGATTCCAGTGGGGAAGCAGGAAGTCGTGTCCGAGGCTCAGGCAAGGTAGAGGAGCCAGGGTCCCAGGTGGGACAGGAAGGGGCAAGCAAGGGGGGAAGACCCATCCCCCCAACTCCAGAATTACGCAGGAAGAGGAGGGGCAAGAGGATGGGTCTGCCAAAGCTTTTGTGTTGGAGAAAGACGCGCCAAAAGCCATTAGGAGGTTCTGAAACCGACTGACCACATCACTCCGTGTAAATAGCAATGACTTGAGCACTGTAAATACGCAGCACCAATAAAAGAATAAAATGCAGAGCTGCGTGGCGTCGTTACTCTGAAGTAGTCCACTCCGGCCACCGTGACAGTTGCCTTCTGTTTAAATCTTGAAAGGCAAAAAAAAACCAAGATGTCATAGAATTACAGACTAAATGTAATAAAAACAAATCCCATATACAGTTGACTGATACTGTATGGTTACAGTTACAGGTAGGTAGCCGTGTTGGTCTAGGTCGAAGTAAAATAAAAAAATTCCTTCAGTAGCACCTTAAAGACCAACTAAGTTTTTATTTTGGTATGAGCTTTCGTGTGCATGCACACTTCTTCAGAATGGTTACACTATATGTTTACCTTACAGTGCAATCTCTGACATATCTACTCAGAAATAAGTTCCATTGAGTTCAATGGGATTAACTCCTGGATAATTATTATAGGATTGCAACCTTAGTATGCAAAATATCCAGAAAATGTAGTATTCTTGCTCCAATAGCATTGATATTCTGTGCATGAATTAGAAATATATAATCTTCTGTTTTCTTGTACATTTGAAGAAAAAAAGTAGCAAACTTTGCCAAATCCTCTGAAATGTTATATCATAATGCACAATTATATTACTGTATGCTTGCTTTTTCAACCAAACTGGAAACTAAGGATGATCCTATATCAGTTTGCTCAGAATTCCCATTGTATTCAATGAGGCTCCCTAGTAAGCGTATTGAATCCTAAGGTTGCAGACCTTCAACCAAATCCCACTGAACATGATTAGACTTACTACCAAGTAAATGGATACAAGATTGTACTGCACACCTCCCTTTAAAATATTTCCACACACATAAGCATGACACAACACATACTGTATCTATTTGACCTTCCCCAACCTACACACATTACATTTGTGTATGTGAACATTCTAAAACACAAAATTCTAGTACCATCCTTAAAAATTGTACAATATATTGAAAATACCTTTGATATATATTAATGAAAGACAAAGTACCGAATGTTAGTTAACAGCAACAGCAAGCAAAGACTGCATTTATTTTACATTCCTGTTACATACACACACAATGTATTTTTTTTCACTTTAGTAAGCATAGTTTTGTCAGGGAGAAGTGTTCCTGCTTTTATTTTAAGAAAATTAAAAATCATAAAATACCTTACCTTTTAGTATATCTATAAATGCCTTTGGTTTTCTGTGTTTTCCATGTACCGTACATTCCTTCATCTTGCAGTACTATACACTGAGAAGAACTAGTAAGCGAGTTAAAGCCCGATGACGCTAACGAATCCCAGCGCAAATGACCGAATCAATAGAAAACCAGCCACTGCTGTTTAAGTGTATCGATAAATGTACCTTTATTTTCTCTTGAATGGATAAGTGTCGCAGTTAAGAGTCCTATAGATCTCTTAATTGAAAGTTAATTTTAAATCAATAAGGAGTCATTTAAATATTGATCAACTCTTTCTACACGAATTGTTAGCTGATTTTTTTTCGCAACAACTTTGTTTAAATGCAATCAATAGCCCACAATCAGTGCATTCCATAAAAAAATTGACAGATGTTCCCAAAATGCCTGGTAGGCATAAAGTTATCTGTTTGCATATGCAATACAGGCATTTAAGGCCTCTTTCAGGAGTATACAGGTAGGCTTATTCTTAGAGGAAAATGTTCATAAATGTCAGATAGTGTATTCATAGAGACTTTTACTTCGATTTAAATAAAGTTGGGATTAAAAGGAAGTTGTTTCATTGGCTAGGATCCAGTGAACTACACAAGTAGTTTCATGTGTCCAAGCGTTGTTGAATGGCTGTTTCCTGAGCCCCAACTTTTGAAATTGAAAGGACTTTCAAAGGCAGTTTGTAGAATGGCATAGGACTCTGCAATATATAAGACACTAAACCCTCTGGCATGTCTAAAGTAGCCCTTTGGATCCTAGCAAGTGCATAAAACTATAATACCATACTATAATACAAATAATAACAGCAACAACAAGTACACATCGTTCGTTTTAAATGTTCAAAGCTTTTAACATGCATTCCTTACAGCAGACCTTTTAGATAAGTTAGTGTTATTATCTCCATATTGCAGATGTGGGACTGAAGCTGAGAGACTAATGGCTTGCCTAAGGCTACCTAGTGAGTTCATGGCTGAGGTAATATTTGAACTGGTGACTTCTCAGCTCACAATCTTAAAATTGTATTTAGATGGAGAAAATGCATATGCATAATTATTTGACATTGATTCTGAACTGATTTCCATAATATAATTGATTGATAGAAGAGAATTATCTGTACACATTTATGAAGTTTTGGGGTTAGCATATTCTTTCATGTTTTATCTTATTATTTAGATATTGCACCTTTCTTCTTTAACCTTAAATATCTATAATTTCTCCTCTTTCAATCTGTTATGAAGGCATTTTGCTAAGAGGATACAAATTTCATTTCTTGATATTGATCTTGATTAACTTAAGAAAACTGCTATACACAATTTTGTGTATACCTAAAAATAAGGTCTCTCTTGTTTTTCTTTCCATAGTATTTTTGTGATACAGCATCAGGCTAAAGTGGATACTATTAATATAATATTGCGGCACATTAGAACTTGTCATTAAATAGGCCATGTAGATTGTATGAACAGGCAACAACCCATTAACATGTGTCCGAAAGACATGCAAGTGTGTATGGTACCGAACCCAGAAGTTACTGGAAATGTCACCAAACATGTCACTAAAAGGATGGAATGGGGGGGCAGAGTGGGGGGTATGTGGGGACCAGGAACGGAACCCCCGCATGAAATAGTGGTTGACTGTATTGGTGTTTTATTTTTGTTTATTTGTAGAAATGTTTGTAATTAAATCTATAATTAAATTAAATCTAGAATAAAATCACTACATTCTTAGAGATAAAACAATATATTTTTAGTTGCAGGTAGGTAGGCCAAGGTGCTATTGGAAGGAATTTTTTAAAATCTATTTTCCATTGAAATATGCTGGGTACAACTAATTGTAGCAAATTACTACCATCAGTGTTTCAGTGTATGCTTTTATATTTTATATTTACAGTGTATGATTGTAAATCACCTTGAGATACATGTAGAATGTGATTGATTAATAAATCGTATTTATTACTATTTATAATAGTGGTAGTACTGGTAACTTAATATGTGGTGAAGCAAAATATTTTGATTGTCTTGCACTTGACTAATAGATGATCACAGGCAATTATTTTGCTTCAGCACATATTAAAATACCAGTACGACTGGTATATTAACCTTGCAAAGTATAACCCCCCAAACGTAATACCCCCCTGCAGAATGCTCATTGTAAGCTGTTAGGGCATATTTGTCCCTAAAGATGTTGCTGGACCCACAACTCCCATAGGCTCTAGCCAGCACAGCGAATGTTCAAGGATGGTGGGAGTTGTAGTTCAACAGCATCTGGAGGATCACAGGTTCTCTACACCTGTGTTAGGTGCATTCGCGATCCAATTTTCTTTCTTCCCCTAGCCTTCCATTTCCCTTTATTTCTGAAGTGATGTATACACAGGGTGTACCCCAAATATGTAGAAGTTACTTCCTTGGGTCGACCTGTTTCACTTCAGTCACTTGAGTTTGCTATTGCAGTGATCCTGTTCAGGGTTCCAGCCAGCCAGCCAGCCAGCCATGCCCGCTTCTATGATATTCCACCCATTACTCTCCCCACACTTTTCCATTCCCCACCAACCAGTCAGCATTAGGTGCTCATTAAGAATACCCGACCCTTATTAGGCTGTTGATGGAGGGTTCAAAAGATTTCTTGTACTTCTTCCAATGTTGGGGTTATCTCAAGCCGTTAGTTGTGGTGCTCCAGTCCAGCCTTGTAGTTTTAAAGCAAACACCTCCATGTACACATGGAGTTTCTGTGTGCAGCTTTTAATAACACTGAAGGGCTTAAGGAAGAATGCACAGTGCTTTATATTTGCAGAAACACATTTTCCTCTATGAGAGATTAAGAAAATGTATAAAGTTTCTAGCCCTGCATTCTAGACTCGAAGGCAGTAAAGTTTTTCTATTACGTAATCAGAAACATTTTAGTACATTCTGCGACTCTTGACGTTGTTAATCCTGTTACTGTTCTCTTAACGCAACATTTCTCAGTCTTTTTTATTCCATTTTGTGCCTTTGAATAAATGCGTTAAAAGCGAAGATTTTTTAAAAATGGTGAGATATCATTAGTTCATATGCATACAGGTTCAGCTTGTGGAGACGATGCTTCTAGGATTGGCTTCAAGTTGTGTGACTGATAGATCTTATTTGTCTGATAGAGTTGACCAGGTGAAATAGAGCTACAGCTGGTTACTTCATTAGGTCCTCTCATTGATTGAACCCTGCTGAAGTGATGCAGCAGGCTCCTGAGATAACTGCTGGTAATAGAACAAAATGAATTCTTATCACAGAGATTGGAAAGGCCATTAACCCTGGCCTCCAATGCTTTTCAGAGGTCACAGACAGGAAGCCAAGCGGTGACTGGGAAAACTGTTTTCTGTCTAACTACAGGTCACATTAGAAGGGGTGTGTGTGACTTTTTTTTACCCTTCGGCATTTGTGCAGATGAAATGTGATGTTGGTGTTAATAATAAGCTGTAAATATTAGAAGGAAAAGAAAAACAGTGAAAATGCCAGGATTTGTTTCAATAAATCCTTAATAAAAGGCCATTGTTATTGCCAGTTTTGCAGTATGAAAAGGAGAAAGCAGAAAGTTTTTCATATAAAAAAGAAAACAGAACATATTTGGCATAGTTTTTTTATATTAAATACCTTTTCATCCGAGATGAAGGTTATAATTGCTTGCCTCTTCACTTGCTTTTGCCAGCAAGTTCATCTGTGAATTAGTGGCAAGACCTGTTTGCCTTTCACCCGGTTGAGAAGGGTATATATCTAAGTAACAGACCTATAATTTACATTTAATGCAACCTTTCAATTGACCAAGAGCCCACAACCTAAGCCCCCATCTCACAGCTGTGGACTTTCCCACATTTGTCAAGTCAATGCCATTCTGGGATAAGCTAGAAGAAATCATCCATTTAAAGCTGGTACTGCACATGACATTTTTTTCTAACCCTGAAGAAAAATTTTCTTAATGGTGTGTGTGTGCGTGTGTGTGTGTGTGTGTGTGTGTGTGTGTGTGTGTGAGAGAGAGAGAGAGAGAGAGAGAGAGAGAGAGAGAGAGAGAGAGAGAGAGTGTGTTTTGTTATTGCAAGTTTGGGAAGAAACAATATACTTTGGTTGTGGGTGGACCCTGCTCCATAAAATGCAATTGATTTCTCACCTTCTTTACTGATACATAGACATATATTAGCGAGGTTGTTTATATGCTATACTTTAAAAAAATGTTCTTCATGAGAGTAATCCAAATTCTAAAGTATTAGTGATAATTTATTCAGATTAAATTTCTAATTTTTAATTTTTTTACTATTATTCTGCTAAGTGATGAGGAGGAATAAAGCCCGGTGAAGGCATACAACCTCTCTCAAATCTCTACCATGGAAGATCCTGGTCAGTTCAACCACCATACAGTCACTGCTTCCATGCTTTCAACACCAGACTCTTACTTGGATCTCCACATGTTTATTGGTGCTACTGAACAATGAATTGGGAAACAGTCAATTGGCGCTTCTGAACAATGGGGTATCATCCAAACCCATGAATGTAAATGAAAATTTGGCTGGTAACCACAACTGGATGTGAACTGCATACTTTGTAAAGAAGGATCCAACTATTGCAGGAAATTCTGCTATATAATCTGTCTCTTTCCAGTCTCTCATTTCTTATAGCAGGGGGTGAGGAATAGGATGTGGCTGGCAGGTTGGATCCTGGCCTCGTCTACCCCCTCAGGTGGACAGTGTTACCCATCTGTCAGTCACAATGATGTCAGATGACCCGTAGGTAAAACACTTCTCTTGCAGGCAAAGCGCTGCACATGAAGGTGATTTGAATTCAAGCTGGGGATGAAAAGGAAACAAGTATACTTCCTTAAGCACCATACAAATTAATGCCTTGGCATTTATGAAGAATATCACAGATAAAAGATAGTCATGTAATTTGTGTATTACAGTAGGAATACAGGAGAAAGAACTCCATGATTATGCCAGATTGTGTAATCAAGGACTGGTTTCTGCCATTTTCAGAAAGATCTCTTATGAATTCTTGATAAGCTCCTTCTAACTCCCACCCCCCAAGCAGGTTTAGCTTTAGACAAGCTACATTTAAGAAACACTGTTTTTTCTTTTAGGGTTAAGTTATTTGACCATGGTAGCTGTAGCTGTGAACTAAATAATTTTATACTGGCTGATTTCACAACCCTAAATTGTTCATTTCTTTCTTTATTTCATTTAGGGAGTTTAAGTAACAATAACTTGAGCCATATATTCAGTTTTCATAAAGAATTCAGTGAAATAGCATTATAGGTATAAGGTGGCTAAGCTAATGCATTTTTCTATCTGACATAATTCACCGTTTGGGGAATATAAGTTGTGGTGTTTTTTATTATTTGGTTGCATTCCACATAATCAGATTACTACCGGACCTTGTAAGGCTATATTTGCTGACCGACCTTTATTGTTAGGATTTGTTTAAGTAAAAAAGGACCTAAAATATTGTAAGAACAATTGAGAAGCAGATGGTGCTTTAAACACAACTCTCAAATCAGAAACCTTCATAGTCATATGGTACTTAGATACCTGAGTCACATTTAGTATCACACTTCTAACCTGGGAGTTCCTTGCAATACAGTAACATTCTTGAGTTATACGTCAAATAAAATGTGTGTGTGTGTGTGTGTGTGTGTGTGTGTGTGTGTGTGTGTGTGTGTTTTGTTGGAACAAATTCATCACTTTTCATGAGTAAGCCATATGTTGCGTGTATGACAAAATAAACTTCAAATTATAGGGAAGCTATGTACATACACAATGCATTTAAAGCACATTCTCCCTCCTTCCCTCCTTCCAAAAATTAATCCTGGGAACTGTAAAGAGTCCCCCACAGCACAGAGCACCCTTAACAAACTCCAAGATTCTTGGGGGGGAGGGCTTTAAATGTATGGTGCATGCATAGTCTGAGTTACTTTTTTTCTGAATCGACTTGTGGATAGTTTTTGTTAGTTTGGCAACTGCATCTTCATAGTTATTACAGCCATGATTCTTGTGTCTTTTTTCTTCCATAATATTTGAAGTGTAAATAATATATATGCATCGAATCAGTCCTGCTTTTAATTTAGTGTTTTGTTGGAGTGCTAGAAATTGTTTATTACTTTTTATAACTATAATCTACTTTTTCTTAAATTTAGTTATTTGCAATTTATTGATGTATGTCTTGACACTGCAGGAGTAATAGTATGATGGGCCTTCTTCAAATTTACTGAAATGAGAGACTACAGAACTGAAACATCCTGAAGCTCATATTTGGTAGCATTCTCCCATGTTATCCATTGAAGTTATTTATTTTCCTTGTAGCTAGTTAAAGAAACATCACATTGATTATTTGCTTATAGACAAAATATTCCACACTAAGAAAAATAATCTTGGATTAGTATGTGTGTTTGTCTTTGACAGATCTGGTATAATTGTTATCTGATAAAATCCCCAAAGAAACCTTTTTCATATACCTTTATTATATTTCTTCTGGCATACATTTCCCAAAGGATGCAATGAGAAATGGATTCCCTTCTCTGCATACCATCAAGTTCACAGTCTGTTATATGGAAAGCAGTGTTAGCTTCCTTACCTGATGAATACACAGGGTGCATTTTGAAAAAGATAGGGATGCTTTCTTAGGGAAGTGCACTAGGAGAGGTTGATCTGCTATTCACAGGCACATACGGCTGGGCAAACAGCAAATATAGCCTAATAGTTGTTCAGGAGCAAGGCCACAGGTATTCTATTGTCAATTGCCAGGAGAAAAGATGTTACATTAGACAAGCTTGAACAGTTTATGTAGGAAGATTCACACTGGCTCAGTTGTAATGCCTGCAAGATCACTAGGTGTCAGAATGAGAGTCAGAGAGGCATGGTTCAAGTATCCCGAGGCAGCACAAAATTACAACATACTTTGAATACACAACCTCTATGTGCTTTCATCAAGTGCTGTATCGTCTGGCTTTGGCCTAGGTCCAACTAAGGGATCGGTATTTTTTAAAGTGCCGTTTTGAGGTCCCAACTCTTTCCTTGCTTCAGGCTAGGACTACAGCTGCAGGGTACCCTGAAGGGATCTGGTTTGAAAAGTGTCTTGCCTCATCTACCACTCTGCGTCCTCAGAAGACAAGGCAACCTAAACTTTAAAGCTTAACGTGTAGTCTTGCCATTTGAGGCAACTTAGACATATACTTATTTCCTTAGCTCACAAGTGTAAGTAATGTGAGAGTGATCTGACACATTTCTGCCTGTTTATATATGTTCCGACACCAAAGAAGGCTCTAATGAAGATTTTTGACAGCTTAAAAAGCATGCACTCATATTTTGGGTACAAGCAAGATTGCTAAAATTTTAGTCATAAAATATTTAGCAACCAGTAAAGCATTTCTGTGCCATTGCTTTTCAAATCAAATCTGTACTGATTTCCCCCTAATTTGTATGCTATTTTTAAACTGTTTGCTTCACTCATAATTCTGCCTTTCAAGTGAAATTGTGAGGCAGAAAAGCAGCTTATAGTAGTTCCCCATTTTTAAGTATATAAGAAGTATTTTGCTAGATCAGACCAAAGCCCAGAATTTTTCCTCGAGTGTCAGGTTCCCTTGGTCCCACATTTCGTCTCCATCTCCATCTCACCCCAAGAAAATGGCCAAGCAAGGCATGACAGGGATAGCTATGCCTCTATTAGATATGTACCATCACTGTTGCTAACATCTGGTGATTTGAGAAATAATGGGATGGAACATATAAGTTCAGTTCATAGTTCATAGTTGATGGTATAGTTACCATCAGTTTTGTTTAATACTTCTTTTTAGAAAAGCCATCTAGATTTGCCTGTCACAGCAACTGTATAATCATAAAAATGTAGAGCTGGAAGGGACCATGAGTGTCATCTAGTCCAGCCCCTGCAGTGCAGGGAATCTTTTGCCCAAAATGGGGCTTGAACCCACAACCCTGAGATTAAGAGTCTCATGCTCTACCGACTGAGCTATATTCCCAGTGTAAATAAATTCTGCTTTGTTCGTTGTTTTGTTTATCCTTTACCTAAACTTAATTTTATTGGACAAGTCCAGATTTTGGTATTTTGACACAAAACGTATTGTGTCTATTCTGTTCATGTTATTCAAAATTGTGTAATCATCTGTCTCATTTCCCTTAGTAGCCTTTTTTCTGAACTAAAAATGACTGAAGTTTCTGAATGAGCCTTAAAGGTGTATGACCACCAACACCCAATAAATTCAGATGATATTTTCCTCCAAGCTTTTGTACCGAAGACTGATAAAAGTAATTTATTTAGCTCTCCCCGCCCTCAATTTCTCTGACTTTATTTAGCCATTCTTATTTACCTTTTTGTCTATGGTCTCACAATTTATGCTTCTACATAGAAATTTGTTCTTCAAATTGCATCTTTGCTTGGCTTATTTTAAATTTGTACTGTATTTGGTTTACCAGACTTTGTGCTTTTCCTTGTTTTCTTCATTTGAGTAAGATTTAAAATCCACAGTTTGAGTAAGATTTAAAATCCACTGCTGAAATCCACAGTGTGTAACACAAAAGTTTTTTCTGCACAAACAGGGAATTGGAGATTGGAGGACCTTTGAGGTACCTTTCAAATGTATGATTTTGTGTAGCAAATTTGGTTCAGATGTGAAGCTGAAATGCATATTAAACTTAAAACATTCAGCTGTAGGTGATACAGGAAAAGATACTAAAGGTAAATATATATTTTCACACTAGTTCTGGTTTTCAGCATTTTTTCTTGTGTTGATTTAATAAAGATTAGCTCTTAATTGGATGATATTTTGCTATAATATTTTATTGATGTCAAGGGTTGGCAGTGGCAAGCAAATTTACATGTATAATGCGCTAAATTCGTTTGTCTTCTTTCAGTCTACATGTGACAGCATTGAAGCACTTGATGTCTTGTAATTCAGTGGTTTCATATTGCAGTGTCTTTTTGAAGTTCCTTTGCTCTAGGATGGCCACCCTGAGGTCACTTACAGATTGCCCTGGGCGGCTGAAATGTTTTCCCATTGGCTTTTTTAATATTGAAATTTCTGGTGTCAGATTTGCGTTCATTTAATATTTTGTGTATAAACTAGTCTGTTTCTGCTGTGTAGAACACAGAGGGATATTGCTAGCAGATGATGGTATATATCACATTGTGGAAGATGAGCAGGTGAATTAACCCCTGGTGTTGTGGATGACATTATTTCTATGTAATTACAGTGTTTTAGGTAAACTGCTTAGAGACTTTTGTTGATTAAGTGATAGATAGATCCTGTTGCCAGAATAGACATAGGAACAGCGTAAACATCTGGTCTGCCACAAGGACAGGCCTGTTTCCATATTTCTGTTGTATGGCCTGTTGTGAATGGTGAGTAGCTGTTTTAGATTGGAAGGCTGTTTGTAGCAAGTACATGCCTACTCCCCAAGACATGTGAGAGGGAAGTGTTATTGTCTATGGTGGGCAATAGTAAATTATTAAATTGTAAGTCTGTTTCCAAGGACCGTCATATTTTGGTTACAGTGCCATGTGTAAGAAGAGCCGTATGACAGTTAAGCTCCCCATTACAGTAGAAATCAGGGTGAGAGAGGCAAATGACAGACGCTTAAAATGTGTGTACAGATATTTTAAGACAAATGGATGTTACATCTCCTTCACTTAGTTGCACTTTGTCAGTTTAACATTTTAGAAGTCAAACATGTTCATCGCCCATATGGAGTGGAATTCATTTCCTGTCGTTGTTTATCCATCAGCTATTAATCACTTTCTCCCTCTCTTCCTTGGCATAGACTCATTACTGCTCAGTGCTTACTTGCCCATCTTAATTTAGTTGTTTATATTCTCAGACCATCTTGCCCCAGATTGCTGACCGGAGCAAGATGGTGTGAGCATATAACTCCAATCTTGACAGAACTCCACTAGCTACTGATTAGTGTCCAGGCTCAGTTCAGAGTTTTTATCTATAAAGTCTTACATGGCTCAAGACCCCAGTACCTCAAGAACAGCTTCTCCTCATATGACCCAACCCAGACACATCATTCATTATCTGATGCTTTTCTCCATGTGTCATCTCCAAGGGAGGTGCAGAGTAGGCGACATGAGAACAGGCCTTTCCAGTAGTGGCTCTCCACTTACAGAATGCACTCCCCAGGGAAGCATACCAGGTGCTGTCTGTTTTTAGGTGCCAGGCAAAAACATTGAATTTATATTGGCCTAGTAATCAAAATTTAAAACTGTAATAATCAAAATTCACTTTGATTTTTATATGGTTTTTATACGTTTTTGTTACTATTAGACCAATAATATAAAATAGAATGAAGTCTAGGCTCACTGAGTGGTTAGAGGCTTACATGTTGAGCAAACCAGCACATTTACAATTAAACATTATAAAATCTTGAATTCTGTTGTAGTTGCTTGATAGGCAGCATGAAACAGAAGAATATCTTAGCATGAAACAGAAGAATATCTTCCTGAATCCATTGGCCTTAGTAGATGGAGAGGAAATGGGGATCTTCTGTTGTGTTGTTCCTTTTAGTCATTTCCTTGATACTACTGAGCTCATTACATGACATTTTATTTATTTTATGAGTTAAATTTATATACCATCCTTCAACCATAGATCCATAGAAATAAGATATGGGGAAAATGAGGAAATGTTTGGAATTTTCTGTACAATAAGGGTAGGTTGAAGTGAAAAGAATGAGGATGATGAAGAGGTGGGGATGGTTAGAACAGGAGGGATCTGTTAGGTCTGTTACACAACAGAGTAGGGATTCTTTGAGAAAGGGGTTGGCTTCTCATGTTGTGCAGATGTTGAGCAATACGAAAATGAGGCTATAATAGGCAGCTGTCAAAATCTGCTGGTTTCATTTCAAAAAAAGAAGCTTTCGAATTTCTCAGTTTTAGTTAGTTTGGCTGCTTGACCCTTTTACTGTCAAATTGGGTAAAGACTGCTTAATTCTTTTTAAAAAAGTGATTCAGAGGTCTAATTGTTTCCACAATCTTTTTTTATTGTCACCCTTGCTTCCCAAACAAGCGTAAAAATGGGCTTGATTCTGCTTCTTGCTCAACCTGACCACAAGACTCATAAAGGCAAGGAATGCCTCCCTGATACCAATCTAAAGACTCCTCTCAGGTTTGATTGGGTGAGCGAACCTGTTTTCCCCCTATCCAGTTGAGTTGGTGGTAAGCGTGTGAAATATCCATGCGTCCTGTAACTACTATTAGCAGGAGAGCAGGAATATTGCTTCTTGATAATACAGTAATGGTAGCTGGATGATCCAGTTTGGGGGTAAAGAGCAGATTTTGCTCACTTCACATTGCTGCCCTCAACAATAGCTCTTTAATTTCTCCATTGTAATAAGTATCAACCATTCACTTATATGTAATCACTTATAAAATTTATAAAATAAATTTTTGCACCATAGGTTTGGAACTAAATCTGTCCATTGCACACCTAGGAGCTAAAATTACAAGCATGATTTGTCACCTCTTGTGTCCAAGATTCCAGATCAATTACTGAGCATGTTCACCGAGGTCTGTATGTGCTATCACCCCCAGCACAAATATCTTCACTGCTATAAAGATACTACACCTGGGAGGCTAATATAACATGATCTTTAATCATGTATTGCTGGGATATTTAAACATTGTGATGGAATGTGGGGCTTCAGCTTTTCAAAACTTCAGTTTAGAGATTCTCAAAAGTATTTTCAGAGAAGTAGATGTGTTAGTCTGTGGCAGCCAAAACAGTACAGTATTGTGGTACCTTAAATACGAGAGCAGGTTTTTAAATATCATAAACTTTCATGGATTAGAGCCTGCTTCATCAGATAAGTGAAGTGTTGTTCTAAGTGGCACACAACTGTTAGTGACCATTTATTATATTTATATGCTGATGATGGCAAGCAGCAAGTGATAAAACAATAACATCTTCAAACATATTTTAAAAATTCCAATACAGATGAGGACAGGGCAATGGGTGGGTGTAAGAGAGATTGTCAAAAATGAGGTCAGAGGGAAAGGATCTTCAAAAAGTTAAGCTCCTTCATGTGGGGATTTAATCAGAATATTGGGTTTTTATCACACTACAGGATCTTTGTTTGCTATCACCTACAATTCTTCATGAATGGTTACCTCTCCCTCTCCCTCCCTCTCTCTCTCATGTGTGTGCATATGTATGTGTATGCGCGCACACACACACACCTGTACTTGCGATATCAGAAGCTGCCATATATCTGGAGAACTGTACTCTAGTAAATAAATGCTTAGGTCATATTCTAGGGTACAGTGCAGTCTTTCAAAAGGCAAGCAGGTGTTTTATTCTCAAGGACCTTTTCCAATGATGTTTTTGGTTCAAGACAATCTCTTCCTTTCTTCCTTCAGGCCTGGCATCTGTAGTAATATTCATTAAATAATTGACACTAATTTACTGTCCAGCTTTTCTTATTAAGAAAGTCTTCTTTCAGTAAGAGCTGGTATAGCGAGCCAGGAAGTCCCTGATTTGTATCTCACCTTGGCCATTCTCTTTGTGTCCGTAGACATCCCACTATTATTATTATTATTATTATTATTATTATTATTATTATTATTACCTACTTTATCTTCAGCCTATCCAATGGCAACATGGGGGCAATAATACTGATTACTATCTAGAGTTGTTGTAAACATTATTGAGGTAAAATATAGGAAGAGCTTTGAACACCGAAGGACTTCTAAAGTGACACATTTAATATTGTAGGCCGTTACAGATATCACAAGGGTGTACTAGTGGCGTTAGGAGGACCCATCTGTGCCCACATACTCCAGACCCTATGAAACATCTGAAGAGTAGGCACAGAAGCTTACCCCACAGGGCGAGGAACACCCAGCGCCCCCAGATGACACCCTATCCATGGAGGCTACACAGTGACAGTGATGGAGGTGCATTAAAGGAAAGAAGTGGTGTTGTTGCAGCCCCTTTTCTGTTGACCAAGGCCTCCGTTTTGCAAGGCTTACTCAGAGGAAACAGGTAGGCACTGTGTAATGACTCAAATCAGGGCCCTACTGATCCAGAAGCAGCCGAAGCAGCCAGCTCCACTATGAAGTCCTTTAGTTGCTACCTGAGCGCCTCTGGGACAACAGGTCCTTGGGGAAAACTCAGCTCCTGCCATCCAAGTTCTGTTAGGAAGCTTCCCTGCAGGTTCAGGCTTCCTGGCAAAATCCCTGCTCTTGCTGCCTTGATTGTGTAGAACAGTGTTTCTCAACCTTTTTTGGGCCACGGCACACTTGTTCCGTGAAAAAATCACGAGGCACACCACCATTAAAAAAGTTAAAAAATTTAACTCTGTGCCGCCCTATATTATAATTATGACTGTAAGAAACACTTGCCAAATATTGCTTTCCGGCGGGTCAGTGCTGTGTATTGGCGGTCGCCAGGCTCGTTTGCACTGAGCTTTGGGAAAAAGGAGGAGAAATATTGCTTTCCTGCGGGTTAGCGCTGTTTATTGGCAGCCGCCAGGCACGTGACAATGCAAATCGCCCTTCTCGTTGCCGCACGTCGCGGCACACCAGCCAGCGTCTCGCGGCACACTAGTGTGTCGCGGAACAGCGGTTGAGAAACGCTGGTGTAGAATACAGTAGTTCTCCAGGTGGTCTATGTTTTCTGCCATTTGTATCCTTCCCCACCACTCGTGGTGGCAGAAATGGGCAAGTATCTTTAAGACGGGCCTCTCTAACTTGGAAGCATAGTATTACATGGAAAGAACTGGTCTCTGAAATAGGCATTTCCCATGTATTAAATGTGTAAACATAATAAGTAAATGTATATTTCGGTTGGTAATTTTTGTTTTGCCCAGTTTTAATGATAAGCATTCCAAACTGTGCGGCTTTTAATACTGTGCGTACTTCAAAACAGTTTTCAGGAAAGAAAAGGCTGACAGTGGTTAAACTTGGACTTGACTTCAAAGGCATTTTAGTATTTAGATAAAACAAAACCAGGTGAGAATAAAATATCATGTTGCAATGGTGAGTGTTATGTTAGCTATTGAAATATGACTGAATTCCATGTTCTACTTATTTTCAAAGCTTACATATGTAAGCGTATATAGGTAGAACTCTTGTAAATTTAAAACAGACCACAAGGACTTGTTCATATCTAAACACACTCATAGATCTTTTAGTAGCTATAGTGGTGTGAACTTATACACGCACACTTCCCCCAGATATCTTTGTTGATTAAAATACGACATTACGATCGAACAATATGCTTTGAAGCAGTGAGTACAAGTTGCTGAAGTGCTGATGCTATGAAGTGTCTGACGTTACTTTTTGTTTTGGAAATCCCATAAGAATTATAGGAATTAGTGTATATTTTTACTTCTCAGAATCTTAATATGCTTGTATGTGTGGCCGTTTCGTTTTCCTGTAGTTCATAAAGACATTTGCAACAGTGTAACATTGCAAGAAATCAGCAGCCCTTTGCCACTTTTTTGAAGACAGTAAAAGCAGCTCCACTGTCATTTCTGTCTCTGAAATAGGTTTCCGAAAGGAAAGCCAGACATATTTCTGATATGAATGCCAAATATTTTTCTTAATGTGTCTGCCATTGAAAAGCCAAGACAACCAATTTAAATAGTGCATAATAATGATATTAATTTTTATGGTGTGTATAAGTTACATTTGATTAGTTTTTTGCATGATTAAAATTTGCAAAGCTTTTACGGCCCCCGGGAGCCTACCTGTAATAAACAGCTCTCACCTTCGAAACCATAAAACAGGCTTGCAGTACTTGAACATTAGATCTAATTGCCTTGCTACATCAAAGGAAGTACCAGAGGACTGAGAAAAATCACAGAAGGGAGGAGGGGTAGAGGGCAGTTTCACCTCCAAAGGTTATGTGTTTGTGGCTTGGTGGAGCCCTGTAAAGTTATGGCCTAAAAACTGCTGTTTGCGATTAAGTTGATGGAGGAAAGTCTACCCCACAATCTCTCCCTGCTGCTGACACAGAGTCTTTGTTCACATTTAGATTTCTCAAACTGTTGCCAGGGTCAGGCAGAGGTCAGACACCATGATGATGTATAGGAGAACATGTCTGGGAATTTCTCTCATACTTAAAACACATACCAGAAAAAGAGCACCCTGCAAAAATTGTCTGATGAGACCCAGATGATGATACTTTGGCTATTCTTTTAGTACCTTTATGATTTTCTCTTTGCCCATCTCCCTCTCTCTCTCTCCCCCCTCTCTCTCTCCTTCTCTCTGTTTTATTAATGATTACCATGACAGCCTTTACAATTTTATGCCCCCTCAAGATAAGGACACTCAGTATCACTCTGACACTTCATTTTCCTGCCCAAAGGGAATGGACTGGTAAATCTAGGAGGAGGAGAAAACACGTCCATTCCAGAGCTCGAGTCAAAATGAAAGTGCCAGAGGCTGTATTAGCCCATAGGTTCTGACTAGATGCATGGTGTGAGTGTGTGTGTCTGTGTACTTGGCATTAATACAACCCAATCTAGTCACGATCACAGGCTTACAGCATCCCAAACTGTGCTCCCCCATCACCCTTAACAAACATAGTCTTGCTTCCTACTGTGACCAGGGAGCCTACAGTGTTTGATTAGTAATACCACTGAGAGAGGGGAAGAAGAAAGCAGGCTAAGGCAGTGAGAATTGTTTATTCCATATGTGCTGGTCATTCTGCATCAATATTTTTTTTTTAAAAAATGAGGATTGCCTCCGCCCTTTCAAATACACTTGAATGAAGTAGTCATTGATATCTAATTTGCTAACATTTCTTTGTATATACAAACAAAATCAATGCAAAACATTCAATCCTTTTAAAATTAAAAGTTGTAGTAAACATTTTTTAAAAAAATGAAATGTGTTTTTTTAATAGTTCGGCATTGCTGATTCCAATTGTTTACCCGTGCATGCAGCTCCACTGCAGAGTTGGCAAGTAAGGCACTAAGTAGCAATTTTTCTGTGCTCAGCTGCTCCATATGACAGAGGATATTTCATTCTGCTGTCAGAATGTTATTAATAAAACATGGGGTGCGGAAGGGGCCACGATTTCCCCTTTCAATCACTATAGCATTTACAATGAAAATTTTATGCAGTGTGTAATTTTCAGTTAATGCTTGACACTTAAAATGTCGGTAGCTGCATTTTGTACGGTTCCTGAAGGGTTAATTGTATCATGTTCCCTGCATAAAAGCTCTGCTTATCAAAAGTGAAGAGAGGAGTGTATGCAAATGTATGTCTGTGACCTTTTGCCTTTCCAGGGTTAATTTATATGGTCATTAAAGATTTTATGAAATTGAGCAGCCTGGTGTTTTGAATCCCATTTTACCTTCCCCTCCTAATTTGTATAATTCCTACCTGAACTGCAAAATATGACTTTCTTTCTTTTTTGTTTGTATTGCAATGAAAACAGCATGCTGTGCTGTAGGGAGTTGCAAGTCTGGTTATCTGGTATTACTCAGATTTCTAAAATTCATTAAAATGTGACATCAGCACAGTCAGAGACAAATGATCACAAGATGAAAAGGAACAGTAGGCCTTTCACGGATTAGTGCTACATGGCCCCAGCATAGAAGCTAACTGCATAAACAGATTAATCCACTAGTAGCAGCATAGCTAAGATTTACAGAATAATTAAATTGGGTTGAGTTACTGTGAAGATTTTCATGTAATCTAGCTGGTGTGAACATGTAAGTGAGGTGTGGGTAATGCTGCTTCCTTAGAAGCAATATACCAAGTTGTGTCATTTGCCCTGAATAGCTCCTCCTGGAGATGAAAACTGAGAGTTCTCAATGTTTAGATCCAACACAGCACTTACATATTGCAATTAGCAGGATGTACAGATTCTAATAGGATTTATTTTATTTTTGAAAGCTTTCCTTTGCTTTCAGATATATTGCTGCATGTGCCTTCTTTGTTCAGACCCGACGTGTGTACGTTTATGTTTGTATTGAGACAAATCACTTACAGCCAGTGAATAGCAAATATGAAACAGCTGATTTGTCACACTGGCTAGAGCTGTGTGTTCTGATAAAGAAATGTTTGCAATTTCTGGACTGATTCTGAAATTTTGTAAATGATTAATCATTAATACCGGATCTCTTTTAAGGTGCTATTCTTTTCACTTGTTCCTTTCTGAGATAAATATATAAATTTAGTGCAGATCTAATTAAAGAACATGTTTACAATTAATGTTGAATGGTCCCTAAGTTAGCTTCTTTTAATTTTTTGTGCTCATTCGCAGAAGAACAAGTTGAAGATGCAGAAGGGTCTGCTAAAAGCTCATCAGTGTCTGTTGCTGATGATAAAGACACGTGTGAGAAAGAGAGAAATAATAGTGAAGGCAAAAAAGCTAGTAAAGACTCTGGTAAGATGCTAGAATTTTGTCACTCTTTAAAAAATCTTATTAAATAGTCTTTCTTTTAAAACCGTCTGGACATTCCTGTTATTATCTACTGCATGTGTATTTTGCATGTGATTTCTATCAGTAGCCTTCCATTGACCTATTTTTAATCATAACCATCTGACAGGATAGATGCGGATAAGTTGAAGAATATTACAGGACGACTAGTGAGATTATTTTTTAATCAAATCAGTTTGTGTGCTTGTAATTTTTTAAGCCCCTTTCATTAATCTTAGCTGTACTTGTGATTCCTCTGATGGCATATTAATTTTTCATAAGCGTAGGATTAGATACCACTTGGAAATTTCCCCCGCTTTCAATTTTTGTTTGCCTTGCAGCCCTAAGAATGTAGGAATGCTTCTTCTCCCACCCCAGCTCCTGTTCTTAGATTCAGGAATCTTCCTTCTTCCTGGGCATTTATCTAGAATTCAATTGGGGGGAGGGGGAATACAGAAAATCCAGTGAAAAAGTTTACAGATGATTCAGCCTAAGAAAGAGGAAATATCATTGAAAACGGATTATGAGTTGGGTAATATTGATCTCTGGGAATATACAAAGCCCAGTAATGAAAGCTACTGTCTTTGAAAACAAAACTCTTATGTCATGACATTTACTTGTGCACAAACAAACCCAAGGCCAGCATCTGGCATGGATACACAAGGCTTTTTCTGTGTTTGATTTGGCAAATATGTGACTTCATCCATGCTTTTTATGTATGAGATGGAAATCTATGGTCACAATGAATATTACATTGGCTACTTCTGCTGCACGCTATTTCTAGTTACATTATGCTGGATTCATTGAAGCAGAAGAAGTGCTGAAACAGGTTGAAGCCTATTAGTTTCAGGTAGTCATATATCTTTCCCTTGTATTCCAATGACAGCAGCATATAAAAGTGCTTGTATTCACCATAAAGACGTTTAGTTATACAGAAAATACCATTTTACATGCAAGTTTAGTAAAAACTGAATTGGCCGATATTTCTTAAGGTACTGTACTCCTAAAATATTGTTTAAAACATAGTGAAGATACTGATGGGTCTTTATGCCATATTTATTTAAGGAAAATAGCTCATTTTGCATTTGGTTTTCAAAATGTTGTGGCCAGTCTCTATTACCATTGAGAAACCTACATTGTACTGAGTTTATTTAGCTTTTGAAATCCAGGGACTGAAGTCTATAGTGACCCTATGGTTTGTAGGCTTCTTTTTAAGTATGCTTATCCCTTTCTTGAAATACATTCTCTGAGAGAGGTAATGGACAGAAGAACTTTCTGCTCAAGCTCATTACTAAGTCCACACGGAAGTCATGGAAAAAATAGGCAAAGCCACTTGTGAAACTTTTTCCATGTGCTTCATCAAAAAAGCCTTGTAGTATCTTTCAGAGATCTTATGCACCTAGTTTATCTACTGTAAAGACCTCAGAACTTAGAATAAGCCATGGTGTTAATGGGCTAATAGGCAAAAATGGTGGTTGTCAGTAGAAAGAGTGTGGGGAAATTTCTAAGATTCTATGAGAATTATACTCTTGGATGGACCAGGTTTAATTAGGACCAACCAATGCTGGAGTGTTTGCTGAAGAACGGCAACCTAGAAACAGTGTAAAATGCTTTTAGCTTGAAAATCATTCATATTTCAAATTCTCAATCTCACATTTTGGATTCTTTGATAGACCTCTCTAAACTAATTCTACATTATCAGGCATTCATTCAAAAGGCTTAATTCTCAGCACAGCTAACTACTATGCATAATGACCACATAACTGCTTATGTATAATTGAATGTTAATTTAGGCTTTCTTCTCCTGAATTAAGTGTTGAAAATCTTGCCAAAGAAGTCCCAGAAAAACCAATATGTTAATCACAGCTTTAACAAGTTAGCCCGGAAAAATACTATCACCACTCTTTAGCATCAAATCTATTAGAAAAGGAAGGATTAACATGTTTAGTACCCAAACAGTTCTGTAAACTGTTGTTCTGCCTTGCCTTCCTTATCTCAAACCGAGGCTTTCTAAAAGAGACTTGCCAATAATCAAGCTATGTTTGCTGAATATTCATTCAGAAGGCAAGAGCCTCCTGATGCCTCATTTATATTGTCATTTAAATCTAGTGCCACTTTAGATTAATTATAATCCAAATTACATCTCAACGTAGTGTAAGAATTAATATGGAATTTACCCAGATTAATACATTTGCATTGAAAATGTAATATGTTTCTGACATGGCTAAGGGGAACACAGTTTAATAAAGTAGTAAACACAAGAAACAATGGAAATTCACCTTCCTTATTGTAATAAAAGTTATCATTTAATTCTACTCTAATTAGAAATACTACTGTACTAGCTTTTATAAATTTGGAATTATTTTGGATTTGACTAATATGTCAGAAGTTCTAAATTATACATTTTAAATCAAATTCAGTATAAATAATGAACCAGCATGCTTATAGGGTTTTTTAGTACTTTTTTTTATTTGTGCACACAATGTACAGAATTCCCACACTTATTAACATAACCTTTTTCATAGCTTTAAAAAAATAATAATTCACGAATCCCTACACCTGACTATTCTACTTTTACAGCGCTCTCTCATACACGTTTACTCATAAAACCCACTGTATTAAGTAGAACTTGCTCTTTGCTAGGCATGCATAGGACTGCAGCCTTAAATGCTTATTTTTAATTCAGTCCTGCTTTGGACTTAAATGGATCAGTTTTCTGTGTCAGTACTTGTGGAAAAATGTAGAAGTGTTTGATAATTAGTCATATTAGACATAGGATGAGAAATAATTTGTCATAGAAAAATAGGTAACAGGGATGATCATACACAAGCATTGTGTTCCATATGAGGCCCACTTCATATATTAAACCCTCATGTGAGCATGGACCATGCAGTGCAGCATAATATTCTGGTCACCTCATGAATCAATCAATGACATGGATTTTGCTCATCCCAGTGCAGCACTTTTGGTAACAGCTGATGTTCATGTGACACATTCTTCACTACGGAACTGAATCACAATGGCAGCATTCTCACATGAAACTAAACCAAATCCCTTGGCTCAGTGTCAAACAAGTTGCACCTGCAGACTGCCCCTTTCCAGATCCTTTTCTTCACCTTTCACATGTGGCAAAATGAACCAGGATTCAGGAATTAACCATACATTTCCATAATGTGTGAACTCTGGCTTTAAAAACATCCAAATTGTTAAGACAGCTTTAAACCATATCCTGGCTTGTTTTGAAGCCTTAACCATAGTGCTGAATCCTGGTTTCTTTTCTCACATATTCAATGGGTGGGGCAAAGTGGCAGGGAAGGAAATGCAAGCAAGTGCCCATCATTTGGGCATAAAGTGGCTTTTTGATCCAGAATTTTTGACTTAAATGGGGCATAGTCACATTAAGCCGAATACTAGCATTTATGCCCCACAATGTTAATTAAACATGATAACATGGAGGCATTTGGTGTAGCTTCCACATGTGGGACATAAAGCAGACATAAGCGTTTGATACACAGTAATTTAGATCTATGCAAATAGCCACCAGCAGTTGTCTTATCAACTGTCTTTAAGATGCAGAGGTGATATACATGTAGAAAATCATTATTTGTACTTTTCCAAATCTCCTCCTTAAATAATGCATTGTCAGTTCAATGAATAGTACAAGTGTCAGGTAAATCAGACCATACCCCTTTAAACTGCTGCTGTTTTGGCAACTGCTAGTTGTGCAAAGGTTTAACTTTGGCTCACTCCCTTCACAGGAAACTTGTTAGACCCAGTCTGTGTACTGCATTGGCTCTAATGGATATAGATTAAGAGGCAGAGCATTCCAGTGACCCCAGCTAAAATACAGTTAATTTGTTCTCTTTTATATCTGTTTTTACGCATTTTTGTTTGGATATGAAGTGTTGCTAATATTATGCATCTAACTTCTAACATTTAAGAAATGAAAAGGTAACAGCTATTTTTTCTAGCTAGAAGTACTTGCTCCTTCCACTCTTTCCAGACACAGATGCCCCTGTCTCTTGCTCCATGATAAAAAAAGTAGAGCTAGCACTTTCAATCAGGTATAGAAATATTTGTTATTTATCTAGGGCATTTCCTCCTCCCCCCTTTCTAATTTTAACAGGGGCTTTAACTACCTGCCTTTAGTTCTGGAAATTTAATTTGCAGAGCTCAAACCTCAGACATTTGAAATAATAATTTTGAAATGGTTTTCCTGCATCACTGAATAGTCATAACAAATCTGGAATGTGGGCAAAAAGTTTCCATGGCTGAGTGTATCGTATTCATAGCACAGGTACTGGTACCTCTCATTTGAGAACGCAAGTACTGATCTAAATTTATCTTGCTAAGGTGCTGAAACCTTGAAAGAACACTAGTGTGTTCTTGTGCAGTACTGTACTAGAAAAGCTTATCTAGTTTTTCTTAGATTTAATTCTTATACTTAAGTAATTTTTATTGCCAATACACATGTCAGAAATGGAACTGAAGCTTTGTTTCCTGATGCATGTATTATGATGAAACATGTACTGACAGGCCATCTACTATGGGAATCACCCTGTAGAAGTAAACACTTATCAACTTAGGGATATAGAAGGAAACAAACTGTGGTTAAACAATAGTATGAATCAATATCAGTTCTAAAAGTAGTACAGTGGTACCTTGGTTTACAACCATAATCCGTTCCGGAGGCCCATTTGTAAACCAAAACAGGTTGTAACGCAAGGCGCGCTTTTGCCAATGGGGCCTCCCAAAAAATATATTGTTCGTAATCCCCCGAAAATGGGTTGTAATCCAAAAAAAGGTTGCAATCCGAGACACACACGTCTGGGTTTGACGTGTTTGTAATCCAAAATTTATGCAAACCAAGATGTATGCAAACCAAGGTACCACTGTACTGTATTTGATATCCCAATGTGGGGGAGGTAGCAGGTCGGTGCTTTGGTATACTGTATTCGTATTTGTGATCCCAGAAAAGCAGGTGGAAATTATTGTTAAGGATAAGATAACAAATAGAATAACAAGCCTTGCTGAAGCAGAACCAGCCTGGCTTCTGCAAGGGCAAGTCATGTCTCACAAACCTATTGGCTTTTTTTATAATGTCAACAAGCATATAGATAGAAGTGATCCAGTTAACATAGTATACTTGGACTTTCAAAAAGTTTTTCACAAGGTAGAAAGTACAGTCCCCCAAGGATACATACTGGGACCTGTGCTTTTTAATGTGTTCATAAACAATTTAGAGTGAGCAGTGAGGTGCCAGGTTTTATGATGGTACTATTGTTCTGGGTCATTAAAACAATACGTGATTTTTAAGAGTTCCAAAAGGATCTCTCCAAACATCTTGAATGGGCAGTAGAATGGCAGATGCAATTCAATGTAACAAGTATAAAGTGATGCATGTTGGGGCAAAATGTATTAATTTCACTTGTATGCTTTTGGAAGCTGAACTGGAGGTGACTGACCTAGAATGAAATATTGGAGCCATAACGGAAAGCTCTATGAAGATGTCGACCAAGTGTGTGGCTGTTGTGAAAAAGGCAAATTCCATGCTAGGAATCATTAAGAAATAAACTGAAAATAAAACTGTTAATATAGTGCCATTATATTGTGTACAGTTCTGGTTGTCTCACTTTAAAAAGAATATTGTAGAGTTGTTAAAGTTTATGAAATTATGCATTGAGAAAGTGGATAGAGGAATTATTTTCTTTCTCTCTCATAACAATAGAACTTGTAGACATCCAATGAAGCTGAATATTGGAAGATTCATAACATAAAAGGTAGTACTACTTTATGCAGCACATAGTTAAACTATGGAACTTGCTCTCACAGGAGGCCGTGATGGCCACCAACTTGGATGGCTTTAAAAGAGCACTGGATAATTTTATGGGGTATAAGGCTATTAATTGCTACTAACCATGATGTTTATGCTGTGTCTCCACAGTTGGAGGTGGTATTGTTTCTGAATACAAGTTGCTGTAAACCACAGTGGGAGTAGGGGAAGACTGTTCTTGTGCTCGGGTCCTGCTTGCAGATTTCATATAGGCATTTGGTCGGCCACTGTGATAACAGGATGGTGCATTAGATGAGCCATTGGTCTGATTCAGCAGGCCCTTCTTATGTCCTTATCAATACTGATGTAGATGTGGTGGTCATGGTGTTTCTGTTAGGGTATATATACTGTATAGGTTTTCAGAATCTGCAGGACAATGGGGAGTTAGAACATAGTATTCACATGGTAACTAAATCATTTCATTTCCAAAAATATCTGCATTTTAATGCCTTATCAAATCCAGATTCAAAAAATATGAATTGAAACATTTAAACACGGTGTCAAATCAAAGCAGCAACATCAATCAAGCTTCCTACAGATATGAACACATAAGGTATAGGAATTGTTGTTCATAGTACTGTTAATCTTGTGTCATGTGATGGTTCAAGGGCATTGACACATTGGGTGTGCCAAATGTGTCTGTTTTGCAAATGCAAATGATTTTGAGAATCCAGCATGAGGTTTTTGGTTCAGATTGGCATGAAAGGAGAGCCTAGTGGTGAAAAATTTCCAGAAATACTTATTTTTCAATATTATATCAATTATCAGAACTGACTCTCAGTTGGTATAAATCATAGATTTGATTAACCCTATAGCTCTTGTTTTAGGGGGTACATTGGCATTAATGTCAACTCTGAGACATTTCTGAAAGAGTTCTTTTGTGCACAGTTTTTCTGCTTCCTCAAAGGCATTTTGTCATCAAACCAGATTTTCAGGCAAAATTCTCGGGGGGGGGGGGGGATGTATAATATGATATGCAGAAATTCAATGGTGGCACTCTCTGACCCATATAGACCGCAACAATACATCTTATAATGTCTTGTAATTTTTATCTTGTAATTTTATATTGTGAGCTACCCTGAGATCTACGAATGGAGGGCAGTATACTAATTTAATAATAAACAACACAATATCAACAACTGCTGCTGTCACAGTCCCGATATGCATCTATTCAGTGTTGTGCAGCAGACCTATTCCACATGGTTAGAAGTCTTTCTTATCATGGCCAGCAAGAAGAGCTGCTGGGACCTATTTGCTAACTATTGCACAAATAAAATCACTTTCATGGTTTCTGACTTAGACACCACTTAGAATCAGAGATGGTTGTAACTTGAGGTCCATCTGGTAATTTAAACTTGTTCATCCAGAGGTTGTGGACCAGGTTATTTGAAGAACTAAGGCCAACCACTAAATATGTTAATGGCTCTCTGATTGAGGGTGCTTGCAGCCTTGAAAGATGCAGTGTTTCGGATCTTTTTGGGGTGAGTTGTGGAGGTTAAGGGAAATAAACAATCCTAACATTTCACATCCAGTATCAAACCTACCATTTTGGGTAAATGTTTGAACTATGTGGTGACATCTCTGGTCCAGGGTGATAGTAAGATCCTTTCCAATCAAGTTTTGGAACAGAAATTGCCTTGATTGCTCTTGGTGTTTGTCCTTGGCTAGAGTTTGTACTCAGCTGGAGGATTGGTTTATGTGGGGTATGATTGTTGAATTTTCTGGAAGTGGTTCTGCTTATTCCGAAAGGGACTCAATGTGGTGCTGGAAGACTGCTATTTTATCCCATGGAACAGCGTTCCAGCTTCTTTCCCATGCTTTTTAACATCTGCATAAAACCCCTGAGATAGGTCATCTGGAGGTATAGGTTGAAGTGTCATCACTAGTCTGCTTGTTTTCATTTTCTAATCCCAGGGAGGCAGTGTCGCTGACAAACCAGTGTGTGAAGTTGGTTCAGGAGAGAATAGGCTGGACAAACAGAAACATATTCAGAATAATACAGAATTAAGTGGGCTAAATTCCTGGTATAAGTTCTCCCTTGAAGTAATGGTTGTGCAACCTGGGATACTTCTTAGTCTGTCACTTGAGTGGGCACTATGAGTGTATGTTGCCAACTTCAGCTAATTCATCACCTGCAGCTTTTCCTGAAGAAGGTGGATCTGGCTTGTCACTTCGATACAGGGTTAATATGCTCTCTATGGGCTGCCCTCAAAAACAGTCTGGAAAATTCAGTTGATATTGCCAGGCTGTTGTATGGCACTAAAAGATCAGAGTGTATAGATCAGGCATCCCCAAACTTCGGTCCTCCAGATGTTTTGGACTACAATTCCCATCTTCCCCAACCACTGGTCCTGTTAGCTAGGAATCATGGGAGTTGTAGGCCAAAACATCTGGAGGGCCGCAGTTTGGGGATGCCTGGTATAGATCGATCTTACTTCATCTGTATTCGATGCCCATTTGTTTCTGAGGTTGATGTTTAAGTGCTAGTATTGACTATTATTGTATTAAATGGCTTATAACCGCATTGCCACAGAAAGTGTCTGCTAACATACAAAGGGTTGTAGCTCTCTAGTAGAGCACATGGTGTGAATGCAAAAGGTCCCAGATTCAATCCCTGGCATCTGCAACAGAAGAAAACTCCTGTCTGATGCCCTAGTAGTCAGTGTGCACTAGAGATGGTTGCAGGCCTAATTAGGCCAACCAGGCCATTTTGTCCAAGCCACATTCCACCTGCACATCAGTGATGTCATATATGATGTCCAATGCAAGCAGGTAAAAACACAGCTAGGCTGGGCCAAAATGGGCTTCTGAAGCCCTGCCAATCAGGTGATAGGCAGGGTTTCTAAAGTGCTGCACATCTGCCTTCTGAAGTGTGATTGGTGGGACTCCAAAGAGCATTCCAGGAATCTCTGCATGAGGTTTATAAAGAGCCCTGCACGGTGCTTTGATTGTTGAGGCTTCAAAATGTGATGGGCATACCAATTTTCCTACTGCTACGTTCCTAATCTGCCCAGACTGTGAGATCAGATAAGGTGATGTCAGGTGGGTAGAAAAAGAGAATCTACCTACATTCCCAGAGCTAAGCTCTGCCTTTATCCATCTTTAGCTGGCTTTTATTTTTTTATTTTTAGTTTGCTACTGTTGTCTTTTAAATGTTTTAATTGTTTTTATTTATACTTAAAAATTGTGAAATAAAACATTGCAAAGGAGGTAAATTCAGAATGCACATTTAACGCAGCAAAGTGAACCCCCCCCCCCAAAAAATCTTAACATTAAAAACAGAAGCCAGATATAAAGTGCACATTTAAAACAGCACTATTAGAAAGAGACTAAAAATATTATCTTAAGTCTGCCAATCCTGCCAATGGTGGTTCATGGCGGGTGATGGCTGTGGGAGCTCAGGCTCGATGACCTGGGTTTGCACTAAGAGGCAGTCAAGAGGCAGGCCTCTGGCCTCTACATCAGCCTCAGCTTCTGTAGCTGGAGTCAGTTAGGGCCCCACCCTCCCAGGCTAGGTGGGAAAAGACCTGCAAATATTTAGTATTTTGTTAATATGGCTTAAAGTTGGAATGACTGGGAAATCATATATTTTTGGTCTTAAAATACCTGTAATGTAGTTCCTTAACATCATAGGCAACTTGCAAAATGAATTAATAAAAAAACCCAAGGCAAGGACCTGGCTACCACTATGTAATCTATTGTGTTCATGTTGATCAATCAGTCATTCTGTTAAAAATGTCAGAGAAGATACTTTTACTACCAATACTAGCATGTTCCTAATTAAATTTAACAATAGGGATGAAATACAGGAATCCGTTCAATGCTTTTATCATAAACTGTATTCATATATTTTAAAAGTACATACACAAAAATATATTTGGCCCTTTCATAATGTGTCTTCTTAATTAGTACAGTGTTTTATACCCCCCCCCAATGATGCCCTTATTTTTCAAAGGTAACTATATAGCCATTCTTGTCATCCTCTCAAGGTCCTGCTTTCCTGATATTTTCTACAAGTATTTTTTTAAGCTTTTGTTTCAGTAATGGCCATAACCTTATTTTAAAATTAAAGCTAGGTTATTAGACAACAAGGTGCAAATTTGTTCATTTATATAAACTCCACATGGATTTTAAAAATCAAGATAAATCTTCATGCACAACATACAGTCAGATTACCCCTGGACAATATATTTATGTTGGGTCTGATAGCAATCAATGGTTTAGCTTCATTGCATTTCAAGATGTATTTGCACCCAGTTGTCCAGTGATAGTGTCCTCACCCTGGAAATAATTTAGTTGCAAATTGACTGGAAGATGGTGAAAATTGAAAGTTAAAATTAGAAATACTCATAATAAACAGCAGAAAAAAGGTCAGATGATGCCATGCTATGATGAGATTGGAATGGCTGGTAAATGAGGTTTTGTGTTTGTCGTGAGATGTATGTGACATGCCTACCCAATGCTGTTGTAATATCCAGCCTAGCAGAAGAGATTATCTGGCAAATTGACACTGGAAAGAATTTTCTTATGGACTGGGAAATTAGAATTGCACTCTTTTCTTTGATGTGTGCATTCCTCACTGTATTATGCAGCTAGCTCAGACTGAATATTAAATATATAATTTAATACATACTGTTAAAATATCTTAAA
Source organism: Zootoca vivipara (assembly GCF_965207765.1). NCBI lineage: Eukaryota > Metazoa > Chordata > Lepidosauria > Squamata > Lacertidae > Zootoca > Zootoca vivipara. The sequence goes on from NC_142591.1 coordinate 58,074,230, forward strand.
ATAATAATGCTATTATTGCTTTTAAAAGCATTGTAGAAACATTTAAACATCATCAGGTAAACATTCAATGCAACAAAGAAGACTGATCTTTGTGTACAATTAATTTTTAGCTGTTCAATAACCTTTCTTTTTTCACAGGGGTTACTAAATTTGGTATCAGATGTTGTAACTGTGGTGGTTTTATTTGAATAACATAATAATTGTGCTCCTTCGATATTTTAAAGGAGGAAAAAATATTTAAATGCTTGCAAATTAAATGAAGAGCGAAGAATTGAAGGTGAAATCTGTTTCTCTTAATGTGGTATAAAATTTCAGACTGAGATACTAGAGAGAGCTAGTTATTGATTACTATTTAGAGCAACATAAGGTTATCTAAACAAGAGAGAGTACATTTTTAATGTATTTATAGAGTCTGCTCTGCTTCAGAGATAAGTGTGCTGTCACCTTTGTACCTGTTCAGTTTCAAAAATGGTTTAACTTTAATAAGGAGCCCTGCAATATTTAAAATTGCAATAAGACACCCTAAGGGGTTGCAGTCACAGTAAACCCGGAAATCTGTTAGCTATTTATAATGTATTTTTATATGTTGTCTTGGAAGCAGGAATAAACACACCAGAGAAGGAACCAAAAGTAATTACTGCAGCAGGGGAACAACCACTACTTCAAGCTAAAGAAGAAGATGGCGCACCCAAAAAGTCCAAACTTTCTGACGAAAATAAGTTTGGTCACGAACAGGTAAAGTGTATTGTTAGCGTTGTTCAGGGCTGGCTCTAGGGGTAGTCTGGTTGGCGCAGGGCGCCGGCCCGGTAGGGGGGCGCAGTGCTGCATGCTGCGCCTGCCCACAAGCCGCGGCAAGAAGCGGAGCGGGGGCGCCGGAGCGATCTCCACACCACGGCGCCAGGACGCCCGACGTGCTTGAGACGGCCCTGGCGTTGTTAGCATTGCAACTGCCTTGTAGCATTGTTTTTCTTATGTCATAAATATTTTGGGGGTGAATTCCTATGTCGTGCTAATTCATCGGGTGCTGTGTTGGCCCTGCAACTCAGACCAGCTGGAAAACCTTGCCCCTCTAGTTCATCTTCCTGACCTTGTCAGTGTTGCAAGAAGATAAAAGGGCCCACGTTTATTATAAGAAGCAAATCCTTATGTCAGAACTAGTTACCAGAGCACTATATATGGATATTTGGATGTTTGGAGACCTACAGAGGAAAAAAAAATTAAATCCAGAATCCCAAAGAGAACATGTCCAAAACTTACCCCAGCTACCATTATCTGATATTTTAAGCCCAGGTGCTTTATTTCTTTCCAGATGATTCCTGACTGGCCACTCAATATATACTGTGTTATAAAATAAAAGATGTCATGAGATAAAAATTATAAATCTGTATAAGCTAAGGAGTTCACTTACATGGTATCCAAACTCTTCTTTTGCTGCCAATTCCCCCCCCCCCCAAATGACACCAGTCATGTCTCCTTCTTCCTTCTAAACCTGCAGCTTTTTTTCATGGCAGTGGTCTTCCCATGTGAGTTGTGTATCTGGGTATTAATAGAGGCTGAAGGTAGTGAGGAATTAATGGAAGATACTGTAGGTGGCAGGCAACAGGAAGAGATGCGCCATCTTGAAAAGAGGGCTAGCAATACTGTAGTGACAGACGGTTTGCTCAGGGCATTAAGCAAGCTTTGTCTAATGGGCTGAATCTTTGTTGGATGTTTTTCAGTTTTACCAGTGCCCTTATTGTAACTACAATAGCAGGGACCCAAATCGTATCCAGATGCACGTCCTGTCACAGCATTCTATGCAGCCTGTTATCTGCTGTCCCCTCTGCCAAGATGTCCTGAGCAACAAAATGCATCTTCAGCTGCATTTGACCCATTTGCACAGTGTGTCTCCTGACTGTGTAGAGAAACTGCTTATGACAGTAAGTGTTTAAAATGCTGATGCACATTTGACAAGTACATGGACTGTAAGTGATGCTGAATATATTATGGCATTGTAGATAGAGCTAGAGACTTGGAACCTGGGCTCCTGAGATTTCTTCGTAGTCCTGCCAATAACTTACTGCATCCCTTTGGCCTATTCATTTAACCCTAATTTTCAAAGACACAAGAATCTGAAGCACTCATTAAAAACCACCTTTCAAGATCAAGGCACTCACCTCACTGCCTCCATGCACATCCTAAACTGGTTCTACTACTATCTTTCCCCGCAGGGGAATTTTCGTCGTAATTTACTGTAAACAGTGTTCTGAGGGCTAAATACACAAGAAGTTACTGTTTGTTGGCAATTTTATGAGAAGTGGTAAATTGTGAAGAAACAGATAAAAGTACCAGAATGTTTTTATATTTACAGGATGGTGGAGATGAAACCTTTATTAGTAATAGGACAGGATCCTAGCCTTGTAGTTCATTGTAATTTTCAAAAGAGTATCTTGATCGAAAAACAAGGTAATAAATATGAGCAATTAAAAAAAAAGTTATACAGTAGTACTGTAATATGGTGGCAGGAAAGTTAAAAGGCTAAAAGCATTTGTGTGGCTACTGCTTTATGTATTGTTATTTAAAACCTGTATCAGCAACTTACGTTGCCTAGAATTTATAACCACACTGTCTTCCATATTCTTTCCTTTCTTAATTATGATCAAACCTGACTCAGATATCACAAAAAAGCTCTAATGTGTTGTGAAGTATTATGTGAAAGCATCTTTAGAATTATAGGTCTGGCATGTGCTGGAAGATAACCAGTTGTGATTTAAGGTCCTAAATGCAAAGCAGGAACCCCATATCAGAGCTATATATATATACCTAAGCAAAATCAGTAGAAGTTGCCACCTGATTTGAAAACAAAAAGTCCCAATTTCAAGACCAATTTGTACAAACTGGATTGTACTAGTACGCTCAGAAGTAGTTATTTTGTTTTTGCCTTTTCTCAGCAGCTGCTTAAAGTGCACTTTTGACGTGTAACAGAAAATGGGCATTTCAATAGCTCTCCTTACCTGTCTTGCTAGGGACATTTCAGTTAGTAATCCTGCATCCATACCATTTTCACTGCTGCATCTGTGGAATTAATTCCGAGATTTAATCAAACTGTTGGTTGTTTCAGTTGGTCATATATGACGATGTGATAAACAGTGCAATTCTCTTGGTGAGCACAGTATCATGCCTCAGTTGTGTGTGTATGTGTTGTTGTTTTTAAAGGTTCCTGTACCAGATGTGATGATGCCTAATAGTATGCTACTGCCAGCAGCTGCTTCAGAGAAATCTGACTGTGATGCTTCTGCAACTCTGACAGCTGAAGGATCTGGGAAATATTCAGGTATTGCAAGAAAAAGGCAAGCCTGCAGATGCCAAGCATTGCAGTCTTTTGTTGATAAATCTCCTCTCCTTTTGATGTGTGCTTGCTATATTAACCAAAGAAAAATAAGGCCTGGTTTTCTTCAGCAGCGTTTCATGAATGTAGCACTTTTATAGCATACAGTATATGTACCTGTATATATGTTTCTTTGAACAGATACAGCATCTAGGTTTGGTTACACATTTTAAGACTTGTAGGCTGAATCCAGTCCACCCAGTCTATGCCCCTAGTCCATACAGCTATGTACTGTATGGTAAAGGAAAAGGACCCTGGACAGTTAAGTCCAGTCAAAGGCGACTATGAGGTGCAGCGCTCATCTCACTTCCAACCGAGGGAGCCGGCGTTTGTCCACAGACAACTTTCTGGGTCATGTGGCTAGCATGACTAAACTGCTACTGGCACACAGAGGACCGTGGTGAGTGCCAAAGCAAATGGAAATGCTGTTCACCTTCTCGTCACGGTACCTGTTTATCTAGCTGCACTGGTGTGCTTTTTGAACTGCTAGGTTGGCAGAAGCTGGGACAGAGCAACGGGAGCTCATCCCATCGTGTGGATTCGAACTGCCAACCTTCCGATCAGCAAGCCCAAGAGGCTCAGTGGTTTAGACCATGACTCATTTGTGGTGCTGGTCACTTTGGTGGGAAGTGAGATAATTACAGATACTTTGCATAAAGCAAATTTGTAAGAGTAATGAAGGGGCCTCTAATTCAGTTGTAGAGTTCATGCTTCACAAGAATAAGTTTCCAGGTGGGTAATATCCCTTGTGTATCAGAGAAACAGCTTGGTCCTGTGTTTGGGGAATGTGTTTAAGAATCTATTTACAACAACAAGAAGAACCCTGGAACTAGATTTTTATTGGTCTGACTCAATTCTAGATGGGTTCTTATGCCCAAAATTCAGGCTCGTGAACTACGTATATTTTTTTTGAAAACAGCTATAGTCACTCATTGCAACAAAATTCTCCTTGTTTCGGGGTGTGGGTGTGGGTGTGTTTTGGTGCATCCTTCATTTGATGCAAAGAGTCTTGTGGTATTTTCATGCCATAATAAATTAGACAGCCTTTACAGTAGCACAAGGCTCTTTGTTGTTATTGCTGCAACATACTGGCTCCTCCTCTGGAAGTTCTTTCTTTTAATATGTATTATATATTCAAATACTATGGAGCTATATAATTTCTTTCCTTTTTTAAACAACAGGTGAAAGTCCTCCAGATGAGAAGAACACCTCTGGGCTTGAAGAATCAAAAACTGGAATGGAAATTAAAACAGAGGAACAGAAGCCACTCAAAGAATCTACTGAAATGCCAGATTGGAACAAAAACAGCAGTAAAGATATAAAGATCGTCGAATCACTGCCTGATCAGTTGAATGAGCAGCAGAAGAGGCAGCAGCTTTCTGTTTCTGATCGCCATGTCTATAAATATCGTTGTAACCATTGTAGCTTGGCTTTTAAGACTATGCAGAAGCTTCAAATACATTCCCAGTATCATGCTATTCGGGCTGCTACTATGTGTAGCCTTTGCCAACGTAGCTTCCGTACATTCCAGGCTTTAAAAAAACATTTGGAAGCAGGCCACCCAGAACTCAGTGAAGCTGAAATTCAGCAGTTGTGTGCATCTTTACCTGTAAATGGTGAACTCTGGGCAGAAAACGAAAGTATGGCACAAGATGAACATGCACTAGAACAGGATATAGAAAGAGAATACGAGATGGACCAGGAAGGTAAAGCAAGTCCTGTAGGAAGTGATAGTAGCTCCATTCCAGATGAAATGGGCTCAGAACCAAAGCGGACCTTACCTTTTAGAAAAGGGCCAAATTTCACTATGGAAAAATTTCTAGATCCTTCTCGCCCATATAAATGTACAGTGTGCAAAGAATCTTTCACTCAAAAGAACATTCTTTTGGTTCATTATAACTCAGTGTCTCATTTGCATAAACTCAAAAAAGTGTTGCAGGAAGCATCGAGTCCAGTCCCTCAAGAAGCTAACAGCAGCACTGACAACAAACCCTACAAATGCAGCATTTGCAATGTTTCTTATAGCCAAAGTTCTACACTGGAAATTCATATGAGATCTGTGCTTCACCAAACTAAGGCAAGGGCTGCAAAATTAGAACCAAGTAGTAATGCAATGAGTGGAAACAGCATAACAGGAAATGTTAACAGCCCCAGCCAGGGGATGGTAGATCCTACAATATTACCAGCAGTTAACAGCAAGGAAACCCACATAGATGCCAAAGAATTAAATAAAAAGCAAGTTTCTGAATTAGTTTCTGCTCAGCCTACACATCATCCTCCCCAGTCACCAGCACAACTGCAGATGCAACTCCAGCATGAATTGCAACAGCAAGCAGCTTTCTTTCAACCCCAGTTCCTAAATCCAGCATTTTTGCCACATTTTCCTATGACACCAGAGGCGCTATTGCAGTTTCAGCAGCCACAGTTTCTTTTTCCATTCTATATTCCTGGGACAGAGTTCAGTTTGAGCCCTGATCTGGGTTTGCCCGGTTCTGCTGCATTTGGTATGCCTGGCATGGCGGGTATGGCAGGCTCACTGCTAGAAGACCTGAAGCAGCAGATGCAAGCTCAGCACCATGTCGGTCAGACGCAGCTACAGATACTACAGCAGCAAGCACAACAGTATCAAGCGACGCCACCTCCAATCCAGTCGCAAAAGCAACAGCAAACTAATAAGTTAGTGAAAACGGAGCATAACAGTGCAGTAAATGCTGAGTGCCAGATGATGAAGGATACACCACCATATAAGGAATTGGAAGAGATTTCAGAGAAACAAGAAAAACCAAAGCAAGAATTCACAAGTGACAGTGAAGGACTGAAAGAAAACAAAGATATAAAGAAGCAGAAGTCCTCTGAACCAACCATCCCACCACCTAGAATTGCTTCTGGGGCAAGAGGAAATGCAGCCAAGGCATTGTTGGAAAACTTCGGCTTTGAGCTGGTTATTCAATATAATGAGAATAGACAGAAAGTACAGAAAAAAAATAAAACTGGTGATTGCGAAAATACTGACAAATTGGAATGTGCAGCATGCAGTAAATTGTTTTCCAACATTCTTATATTAAAGAGCCACCAAGAACATGTTCATGGACAGTTCTTTCCACACGGTGCATTAGAAAAGTTTGCCCGTCAATACAGGGAGGCCTATGACAAGCTTTATCCTATTTCACCATCTTCCCCAGAACCACCACCACCTCCTCCACCACCACCTCCGCCTCCACCTCCAACTTCTTCACAACCTTCTTCATCCAGTTCTGGAAAGATTCAAAGCATTACTCCTACTCCTTTGCAGGCTCCACCACCAACACCGCCGCCTCCACCTCCACCGCCACCCCCACCACCTCCACCACCACCACCTTCTGCACCACCGCCAGTGCAGCTGCCAGTTTCATTAGACCTTCCACTTTTCCCTCCAATTATGATGCAGCCAGTGCAACACCAAGGATTGCCTCCTCAACTTGCCCTCCAGCTGCCACCAATGGATGCGCTGTCTGCAGATCTTACTCAGCTTTGTCAGCAACAGCTAGGATTAGATCCAAATTTCCTACGGCATTCTCAGTTCAAGCGGCCACGTACAAGAATCACTGATGACCAATTAAAAATCTTGAGGGCATATTTTGATATTAATAATTCACCAAGTGAAGAACAGATTCAAGAAATGGCTGAGAAATCTGGCCTTTCCCAAAAGGTTATCAAACACTGGTTTCGAAACACCCTATTTAAGGAGCGACAAAGAAACAAGGATTCCCCATATAATTTTAGCAATCCTCCAATAACAGTTTTGGAAGATATAAGAATTGAACCACAGCCAAGTTCTTTAGAGCATTACAAATCTGATTCAGCGTTCAGCAAGCGATCATCTAGAACTAGATTTACTGACTACCAGCTCAGAGTCTTGCAGGATTTTTTTGACACAAATGCTTATCCAAAAGATGATGAAATTGAACAACTTTCAACTGTACTTAACCTACCTACTCGAGTTATCGTTGTATGGTTCCAAAATGCACGACAGAAGGCTCGAAAAAGTTATGAAAATCAAGCTGAAACTAAAGATACTGAGAAGAGGGAGCTCACCAATGAGAGGTACATTCGGACTAGCAACATGCAATATCAATGTAAAAAATGCAGCGTAGTTTTTCCTAGGATCTTTGACTTAATTACACATCAGAAAAAGATATGTTATAAAGACGAAGATGATGATGCACAAGATGAAAGCCAAACAGAAGATTCCATGGATGCTACAGATCAAATGCTTTACAAGAATTGCACAGTTTCTGGCCCATCCGATTCATCAAAAGGTATGGCTTTAACAACAGGAAGCTCTGGATCTGGTTCCAGTACTCCTTTGATGCCATCACCCAAACCTGAACCTGAAAAAACCTCTCCTAAGCCTGAGTCAACAGAAAAGCCAAAGCAAAATGATACCATACCTAAGCAAGTGGAGGCTTCCTCCCAAGGCAACAAATCAGTGCAGCCTGCACCAACCACCTCCTCTGATCCACAGCCCTCAGCTTCTCAAACACAGCAACAGAAACAATCCCAAATAGGAGGCAGACCACCTTCTGCGTCACAAACAACCCCTGTTCCCTCCAGCCCTTTAGCAATCCAAATGACGCCTCTTCAGAACAGTCTACCTCCTCAGTTACTACAGTACCCATGTGACCAGTGTACAGTTGCCTTTCCCACTCTAGAACTTTGGCAAGAGCACCAGCACATGCATTTCTTAGCAGCCCAAAATCAGTTCCTTCATTCCCAGTTTTTAGAAAGGCCTATGGATATGCCCTATATGATATTTGATCCAAATAACCCTCTGATGACTGGACAATTGCTGAGCAGTTCTTTAGCTCAGGTGGCACCCCAAGTGAGCTCAGCTCACACAGCTCACCACGCTGCTTCAATTCCTGGCTCACTTAAACGAAAACTGGATGATAAGGAAGATAACAACTGTAGTGAAAAAGAGGGGGGGAACAGTGGTGAGGACCAGCATCGGGATAAGCGATTGAGAACTACAATTACTCCAGAGCAACTGGAAATACTCTACGAAAAATACCTTTTAGATTCCAATCCTACCAGAAAAATGCTAGATCACATCGCACGTGAAGTAGGACTAAAAAAGAGAGTTGTACAAGTCTGGTTTCAGAATACAAGAGCTCGAGAAAGAAAAGGACAATTCCGTGCAGTAGGTCCAGCTCAGTCTCATAAAAGATGTCCTTTTTGCCGAGCACTGTTTAAAGCAAAGTCTGCTTTAGAAAGTCATATTCGCTCTCGGCACTGGAATGAAGGAAAACAAGCAGGTTACAGTTTGCCACCAAGTCCTTTGATAGCCAATGAAGATGGAGGAGAGAGCCCACACAAATACATGTTCTTTGATTATCCATCGTTATCATTAACAAAGATCGATTTATCAAGTGAAAATGAATTAGCTTCTACTGTCTCAACTCCAGTTAGTAAAACTGCAGAAATGTCACCGAAGAATCTTTTAAGCCCTTCTTCCTTCAAAGCAGAATGCAATGAAGACATAGAGAATCTGAACACAGCTCCTGCTGATGGTGGGTATGACCAGAATAAAGCTGACTTTGATGAGACTTCATCAATTAACACAGCAATCAGCGATGCCACAACAGGAGATGAAGGAAACAATGAAATGGAAAGTATGACCGGTAGTTCAGGAGATGTGAAATCCACATCCTCTCCTAAAGAGCCAAAAAATGTTCTGAATGACAGTTTGCCAAAAAACACAAACATGCCTAATATGGAGAACAGCGATGACAAATTTCTATTCTCCTTGACTAGCCCGTCAATGCATTATAGTGACAAAGATAGCGAATTTGACCAAAGTGTTTACATTACTGATGACCCTGATGCTGATCGCAGTGAAACATCAAGCATAGCTGATCCAAGTTCACCTAATCCTTTTGGAGCAAGCAACCCTTTTAAATCTAAAAACAGTGACCGGCCAGGTCACAAACGATTTCGGACGCAAATGAGTAATCTGCAGCTTAAGGTCTTGAAGGCTTGCTTTAGCGACTATCGGACTCCAACCATGCAAGAATGCGAAATGCTAGGGAACGAGATTGGCCTGCCGAAACGTGTGGTTCAGGTTTGGTTTCAAAATGCTCGAGCAAAAGAGAAGAAGTTCAAAATTAACATAGGGAAGCCATTCATTATCAATCAGAATGCAACTGATGGCTCAAGACCAGAGTGTTCTATATGTGGGGTGAAGTATTCTGCACGTTTGTCTGTAAGAGACCATATCTTTTCCAAACAACATATTTCAAAAGTGCGAGAAGCTGTGGGAAGTCAACTGGACCGGGAAAAAGACTACTTAGCTCCTACAACTGTTAGACAGCTGATGGCACAGCAAGAATTGGACCGTATAAAGAAGGCTACAGATGTTCTAGGCTTAACGGTACAGCAGCCAGGCATGATGGAAAGCAGCTCACTTCATGGAATCAGTTTGCCAGCAGCTTACCCAGGACTCCCTGGCCTTCCTCCAGTTCTTCTGCCTGGAATGAATGGTCCATCTTCCTTAACAGGATTTCCTCAAAGTTCAAACAGTAAGTAAAAAGGAAGAGGATAAATTATTATTGTTGCTGCTGTTGTGACTAAAGGAATGGGTGTGTTGGTGGCCCAAACATTTGTAGGTAGATCCATTTCTGTCAGTTCTGTGGCTATATATTAGAACATTTTATAAGAAAAGTAAAATGGAATGTGTTATTAATGTAATAACTTACATATACACCTTTAAATAACACCATTTAAGTAACACTGTAGTGTTTATTTTTAGCACTTTTAGATATTCAGGAAATTATTTGACTAATAAAAAAATGAAATTGAAGTACACCACAAACTAGCCAAACTAGCATTTGAACTCAAGTCCATCTTTATTAACTCGCTGCGTTATCAAATAGTATGAGTTGGGTATCTTTACAATTTAATAGATTTTCCGTGAACTTTCACCACAGTGTGAAATAGTTTGTTTCATAAAAGCATGTCAGGAGATAATATTTAGCAACTAAGGCAAAGGTCCAGTCATGTGAAAATGAGGGCCTATACACTAAAATATATTGTTTCCTTGAATTTATCTAATTTAGCCTGTGATCCTTAATAGCAAGTCCCATTGAAATAGTGAGATAATCATGGTAAAGACTGGGCTATAAAGACAGTTAATATATAATGTATTTATTAAAGATTTTCTCAAACAACAAAACATACAAAACACACAAAGAAAATTACAAAACATAAAAAAGAAAAAGCAAGAATACAAAAAGAATACAAAAATGCAAAAACAAAAATTCTAACTATAACCCTTATTTCCAATCTATTGACTTCCTCATTCCACCTCCTTCTGCGGTTCTTTACATGTCCTCCGTAGTAAACTCTAAATCTTATATAAATTCTAATTATTACTTTAACTATACCTTAATTCTTTAATCTTTTATATCTTATCCTTTTATATTCTATCTAGATCTTACTTCTTAATTTAATTGTCCTTAACTTCTATCAATACTTATTTCGCACCATTGTATTATCTACAACCTCTATTTTATCTCCCTCACTTCCACTAATTCTAATCTATTATATGTTTATTCTTTAAATAAATTTTAGATTTCTTCCAATCTTCTTCCACTGCTACTTCACTCCGATCCCGGAGCCCCTCCCTTCCCCGGAAAACATTTCCCTGGGTGTCCCGACCAGTCCCTTAATACAATCCAATTTCAGGCCTTTTTAATCCATCCATCAATTAAAAACCAATAGATCTTTCATCCCACACCAACTCTTGTCCACTCCAACCCATGCTGCTCTCCCACCCTCCCATTCTGTTGTACAAATTCTTTAACACATCTCCTGCGCCTCTCATTTTTTGCACCTTCCATTCCCACAACTTGTCCATTGCATGGATGGCGCTCCCCTTCTCCCACTAGAGGAGCGCATCTCCATGCCCCTTCTAACTCATTTGCCCAAGCATCATAGTGTCTGTTTGGAACAGGTTCTCCCTCTCTCACTAGGAAAACCTGTTCCCAAATGTCCTCCTCTTCCAGAGCTTGTTGGTTAAAATCTAAGTCCTGTGCTCCCTCTCTCACCGGTGTCCTCAGGTTCCTATTCTTCCGCTCCTCCTGGATTTCTTGTCTATTGTGGTAAAGTTCTTAATTTCCTGTTCAGTACTGTATCTGAAACTTCTCAGATTTTTTTTCCCTTTTCCAAATGCTTACTTAAGGTTTAGATTCCTCACTTACGTTAACTTTTTGTTACAGTCCTTACCTCCAGGCCAGAAATTGGTACCTAATAGATTTTTTTTTTTTTTTTGAGGTACATGGTTTCAGCACTGCTCCCCACCCCCACCCTGCTGGTTAGCAGAGTATGAGGGTCTTCTTGGTAAAGCATCTCATAGCACTCTACAACTCCTCTTAAGCCCTTCATAACACTGATTTGCTATTGCAGAGCTGAGAATTAAGTGGTGACCTGCCAGAATTATCCCATGGACTTTTCAGCATTTCCTCAGAGTACCTGATTGGCTCTGTCAAAGCCCCGTGCTCTCTCAGTCCAGCCAATTCTGCATTTCTGCAAGTGCAACAGCATACATCTGTTGGTGTCTTTGTTGTCAGGAATGAGGGCATAGTACATAACCTGCTCTGCTTTAAGACAAAATTTGCCCATAGTTACTGCGTCAGCATTTTGGCCATCTGGAAGTGAAATAATATTTCGATTGGGTAGTGCACGTAGCTACTGCCATGTGTGCAGGCCAACTCTCACTACTTACAGGTTATGTCTAGATAGCTCACTGTATGAACTGGGCCACTCAAGTTACCAAATCTTCAAACCATTAATGCAGCTACCTAATCAATGAAGTATCGGTTAGGAATGAGGCACACTTTCACCTGATGTGGCTAATCTCTCTGAATAAACACAAACTAAAGAGAGGAAGAGAATTCGTTCTTCAACATACTAAGTAGCCCCTCCATCCTATCTTCATTGCCCAGAAAATATATGTTCCTAATGGCTCTTAATGGAGTAGTGGAAGTGAAAGCAAAAGAGCAGATTATATTAATCTTTCATTAGTGAAAAGTACTCCTCAAAAGTTCTTTAATATATGCTCAATGCTGATACGCTTCATATCTTATTAACCCACTTTTAACATATCCTTGTTTTGCTATGAGCAGCACTTCACATCTGTGTTTGATGCAGTGAGAGATATTCAGTCAGGGTCTTCTTGTAGTCCCACTCTCTGTGCTGATCCCAGTTGCAATCCTTTACAAGAGTTGGTTTTCTAACCTTGTAAAATGTTTCAAAATATGTTAAAATTCCTGCTCCCTGCCCCTGTGGGTTTTTCCTACCACATACTCAAAGCATGATACATGGCACCTGAATTTAAATGTGTAATCTTCTTAATCTTTCCTCTTCATAGTTATGATCAGATAGATATATGATCAAATAGACAAAAATTTCTTTGAGGAAGTTCTTCACATGCAATTAGTTATTTACATAAAGATTGGAAGAATGAGAAAAGATGTTTTCATTAACATAAGCTCTGTTCTATAAGTGCTTCAAAGCGGCAATAGATACTTAACAGGCAGAGCAGATGAAGCAGACTCTAACCTGAGAAAGCTTATGCAGCCATACATTTGTTATTCTTTGACGTGCCACCTAACAAAATATTAATGTTATAGTGTAGCGTTTGCATTATTTGGCACATTTACAGTGCAATCCTAAACATACCAATTCAGAACAAACTCCACTGAATTCAATGGAGCTGACTCTTTGATGAGCATATATAGCATTACAGCTTTAATCAGTCTTACAATTGCTGCACTATATGTCCAAATCATGTTCATTCATAAACATTCATTCATTCATTCATTCATATCTCACCAAAATTTGAAATCATGTCTCACCGCTTTCTGAAATCCTTTGAAAGTTGGTTGAACTGAGATGGAAAATGTAAAATTCATAAAAGATATTGGGTGGGAGTCAAATAAAATTTACTCAGAGTAGAACTACTGCAATTAATGACCAAGACAGAGTTCATTAATTTCAGCGGGTTCTACTCTGAGGAAAGCCTAGTGCAATGCAACAAGTCAGATCATAGATAACCATATCAAGGGATTGAGACATGCGCGCGCGCACACACACACACACACACACAGAGAGAGAGGAATGAAAACAGTAAAGTAAACCTGTGTGCAGCGATGATTACATTATAAGATGGGAGCTTTTGGAAGATGTCAATGTAGCTTTTATGTCAGCTGGAATAGTGTGGCTGGACCTACATACCTACAAAAACATATCTATTTGAATTGGAAGCAAATGAAATTCTAATCCCATTCAAGTAAATTATAGGGATGCAAGAATTTTTCACACATTCCAGTGCACTTATTGAAGCCAGGTGTCCTAACAAGAGCTCAGGATGCCAAACAATTGAGTGTTCTTAACTCAGATCAAACCAGGAAGCTCCCTGTTCTTGTACTGCAATCAGTGAAAATGTCTATGAGGGGGGAAAACTGGGTAAGGTAATTGAACTTAAACACTACTAACATATTCTATTCATTGTTGCAGTAGAAGTGCATTTATTTCATTTTCATTCCACCTTGAATATGGTGGGATTTAGTTCTTAGTTAGCAGGCACAGGATTATGTTGTTAGACCCTGGTACACCTTAGTGCTTGGTATATACCGTTCCTTTCTTCATACACCCCTTTACTCATGCAAGTCCTTCAACACCACACCCCTGCTTTAATAAATTTAGCATCTGTTTGACCTGGAAGTCAACGCCTCAGAAGTTGAACAACTTCTGCTGAGTTCCCCCCCCCCCCAATTTTCTCTATTAAATTTGCAGACCGCTCTTTGTGCCTCGGTTTCCAAACGTTTCAGAACTCGAACGGTCTTCCAGAACAGATTATGTTTGAAAACTGAGGTACCACTGTATATGGTATCACATTCACAAATTAGGTTTGTGGCATAAGCTTTCATGGACCAGCTTTCATCTTCATCAAACACATGGAATGTCATCCTGAGTACACACACATGCACTAACATACAGGTAAACATACAGAGAATGATATACCTGTGATATCAGAGGGAAATGAAATGCAGGAAGTACAGAGTGTGATGATGAGATTAAAGCTTCAATGTATGTAAAGTAATTGCAGTGATTCTCTATACAGTATCGTTGTAGGGAATCTGTGGCCCTCTTAACGTTGCTGGACAACAACTCCTGTTAGCTCTCTGTTTGATTGAAATAGGGGTTCAACAGCATTGGGGGGGGTCACAGGTTCTTCTTTCCTGGTGCAATGCATTCCTCAGGTATACTGCAATCTTTTGTATAACAGTGAAGCTTCTCATAGTTAATGTTCCCAGGCCTTTCTAGCTGATACTGTATTTCATTTAAAAACATTTGGAGAAATCTTTAACTTTGCATAAATACATCTTGGTTAATTGTGCTGCAGGTAGGAATGGTCCATTCATCTCTACTCCGTTCAATCATTGATCAGTTAAGTTGCCCATTCATTTGCTATAAGGGCAAGACACATGCTTGGACACTTATGATTCTATGTGAAGACCAAAAGATCATAATAATTTATCCCAATATACCCAGGTGGCGCTGTGGTTAAACCACTGAGCCTAGGGCTTGCTGATCAGAAGGTCGGCGGTTCGAATCCCTGTGACGGGGTGAGCTCCTGTTGCTTGGTCCCAGCTCCTGCCAACCTAGCAGTTCGAAAGCATGTCAAAATGCAAGTAGATAAATAGGAACCGCTACAGCGGGAAGGTAAACGGCGTTTCCATGTGCTGCTCTGGTTTGCCAGAAGCGGCTTTGTCATGCCGGCCACATGACCTGGAAGCTATACGCCGGCTCCCTCGGCCAATAATGCGAGATGAGCGCGCAACCCCAGAGTCGGTCACGACTGGACCTAATGGTCAGGGGTCCCTTTACCTTTACCTTTACTATATATCTAGTTGTTAGCCGATATCAGAAATAGATACACACTACTGTTAGTGAAATCCATACATTTAATATGAGTGGCTAACATTAAAATTTAACACAGTTGTCACTTTTTTTTCTAATAGTCCATTCAATACAATTTTGTAGTTAGTCCAAAAAGTCACTATTTACAGTAATAAGGACATCAAACTTGTTTCTAATCCTGGACAATATATTTTAGTTTACCATTAAATAAAAATAATGATTCAGTGACAAACATCAAATGGTTGCCTTGTTGAATCTTATCACCTCTTCCTCTGAGTTCTAATTGCTTTATCCTTAGCAATGCTAAGCACCTGGATATCAATGATTTAAGCACCATTCAGGCCCACTCAATTAGTACTTTAATGTAACTAATATTCATCTATCCTTGCAGTGCCCAGGGTTATCACTCTTATCCTCTTACACTGATCCTAGAGAGTGCTTTAAGCTCACCATTCTTTGAAAATTAGTGTTTATATGTTCTCATTGTTTTTACAAAACTTCTATTTCTCTGTAACTGTTTCTTTAAAAGAAATGTTTCTGCAGTATGCTGGCCAATTATACATATCATAGGAATTGCATTACAGTAGTTAGCTGTAACAAACATTGTCTATATCTGGTATTTGAAGTGTGACAAGGAATTTTTCATGCTTACTCTTGCATTGTACATAGATACTCCAAATAGGGTCAGTGCACACTTACAATTTCTTTTGCTACTAAAATACATAGCTGCATGATTTATGTCAATAAAAGCAACTACATTGCTGACCAGCTGTACTAACACATATAAAACCCAATCCTATGCAGGCTTACTTGGCATTACGACCCATCTTAGTTTAGAGGGGCTTACTCCCAAGTGAAAATAAATTTTTAAAATTGTCCAGTGGTGTGCCTAAAATAGCAGGCCAACAGCACAATCCTAACCATGTCTACTCAGGTTCCCTCTGCTTCTTTACACTTCCAACTCATATCTGATTCTGTTTTTATATTAGCCAACCTATTCAGAGTTAAGTAGCATCTATGAATCATTTCCAAATAATTCTCTTTCAATGAATAACATGCAGTAAATTTCAGGTTGTTTTTCCAATGTTGCTCCCAGAGGTTAAGATCTATATCGTGTCCTATATCTATTGCCCAGTGTGTCATTGAAGCTTTAACTAGCTTGTCTTTTGTTTCCCAT